>NW_028275253.1:0-71112 GCF_013281855.1 Momordica charantia | reverse complement strand
AACGCAATAAATTACCTTGCGAATGCAAATGAATCGGAACAAACATTTAAAAACTCATCCGGGTGTTGGTTAAAATTGAGCATTCCGCGGTGATTCTATAGAATCATGCCTCGAAGATGAAAGTCGCAAAATCCACAGTTTGAGGGAGCAAAAATCGATAATTTAAAAAGCACAATTTGAAAAAACTTAATAAGATCATACATTAGACGCAATGATGTTTATCTCCCACATCTTCGCTTAAAGCACTTGTGTCCAACTACACACGATAGAGAGAGAGAGAGGAGAGAGAGAGGATAATTACACATAAGAAATAGTAGAGATCCACTGAATATTGCGAGCAGTAAGAGGCATAGCGTAACAAACAGTAGTTTTAAACCACGGCTCCTCCTCTTGTTAATCGCCCGCCGTCGCACAATCCCTCGTTTCCGACGGCAAACCTGGTCAAACAATTATCCTTCGAACAATTACAATCATTTAAACCCGTAATCGCTACTCACTCGAACTGACATGATTCCGGAGCCAGAATGTACCTGAGCGGATTGTAACAGATAGAACTCCGTTTAACGGCGGGGTTGAGCGAGAGCTTGCATGCAGAGGTGGGGGGGATCTTAGAGAGAGAGGAGCGGAGAGCTTTGTTTTGTAGAGAGAGAGAGTGTGAAGTGAAGTAGCAGAAAGAAGAAAGAGATAAACAAACCATTTCCCACTTCTTCCGTTGGCTGGTTCAGCTTCTTCTACGTTCTCTCAGATTCGCACTCCGAATGAAGATCTCGATTCTTGATTCTGGATTCTCTGATTTTGTTTTGATTCAATGGCGAAGCCTCGCCTAACGAAGATCCAGAGGCAGCTGCCCGGAGTTGCGTGATTGAGGGGCCAGCTGTCATTCCATCACATTGGTTGACCTAGATTAGATTTTGCTAACGGATTTCAAATGGGTTTCATTTTTGTCAGAAAATAGTTGAATTTTAATATAAATAATTCAATAAGGCTCCCTCAATAAAATAAAAAGAAAAACAAAACAAAACACAAAGCATATATTTCCTCCTAAATATGTAGTTGATTTAAATCTCCACTTTGATATGTCTCAAAAAGAAAAAAATTAAAAAAAATCCACCTAGGTTGATGTACTAAAGAAAATATAATTTAAAAACAACCTAATGATCGAATGTGGCAAAATTTCATAGAATCTCAATTTAAATTATTCATTAACTTTTTCGTGTTTTTTACCATTTATAGATAGTTCAAAGTTTGAACCTCTTCTCAAAACATGTTGTACTACACAAATTTTTTATCGTATTTTTACCTAAAAAGTTGTCATACTTTAATTTTTTTAAGGTACACTTGCAAATAATATGGCAAAATAATTTAGTAAAATAAGCAAAATAGCAACTACATTATTTTTTTCAAAATATTTATTTTTTTCAGAAAAAAACGAAGGTCTAATTATAAAATTACAAATTCACCT
This sequence comes from Momordica charantia, assembly GCF_013281855.1. Lineage (NCBI taxonomy): Eukaryota > Viridiplantae > Streptophyta > Magnoliopsida > Cucurbitales > Cucurbitaceae > Momordica > Momordica charantia. Next base: position 69,650 of record NW_028275253.1, on the reverse strand, counting down.
TTTAATATATCTGATATATATCTGACACTGATATATATCTTTGATATCAGTGATATATAATATTGATTTACTTCTAGAATAACCATGATATCTACTCAACTTCTAACATGTCTTACCACTGATATACGGATAATAACCATTGATTTACCACACTGATACAACACATATATATGTAATGTATCTAATTTACCATTGATATACCACTGATATAACTATGGTATCTCCTGATATAATTTCTTATATGATTTAACACTAATATGACACTAATATATTTGATATAATATACTTAATATGTTTCTAATTTACCACTTATATACCTCTGATATAACCATTGTATCTACTAATATAACTATAATACATGTGTGTTGATATAATACTATTATATCAAAATTTTTTTTAGATGAAAACAATGATGCAAAATTTTTTATTTATTTTGAAATATAAAAGGTTACGTGGACCATGCACGTCCAAAAAGACAAGTTAAATTTTTGATATACTTTATAAATTTAAACCGTTGATATTCCTTATATTTAGTATCTAATGAATATTAATATTGAATAAATAGTAGTGATATAGTAATCAACATTATTGATAATATTAGTATATTAATCAACAAATTGAAATGGTAAACTATAATTTAAACAACTGATATACCACTAAAAATTAAACATTTGATATACCTTATATTTAGTATATCAGTGCAAATGTACTTAGTATATCACTTGGAAATATATTTTAGTATATCATACATTATAAATACATCAGATATATATATTATATGTATAACACGTACATTTTATGTATATCAGTGATATATCTGATAATGTATATCATTGGTACATCTGATATTGTATATTAGAGGTACATCAAATGTATATCAGAGTTACCTCGGATGTACGTTAGATATATATTGATGTATATCATATACAAATTTACATTAGATGTATATCAGATATAGATTTGATATATGATATACATCATATGTATATCAGATATCGATATAGATCAGGCATATATCAGATATCATAAGGGTAAAATTGGAATAATAAAAATTTCGAAAAAAAAAAATCAAATATTTTGCTATATTTGAAATTTTGAAAAACTATGACATTTTTTGAAATAGATCAAATATTTTTGCTACCCATTACAATTACCTTTTTTTAATTAATAAGTTAAGATTAAAAATCAATATTAATAAATTTTTTTTTTTCACTCACCAATGGATTTCTTTTTCTTTCATTTTTTTTAATCCAAACAACAAATTTGATTACTTTCATTTAAAGTGTCTGAACAAGATAAATAACTTAAAATTATTTATCAAATTTCAAATTACACGATTTAAAATAAGTTATTATACTTTTAAATATTAATAAATACTTGTGAGACTTTATCAAGATAATAACAGCAATAATAAATACTTGTTATACTTAAGATTGAAAATTAAAATAGTTATTCAATACATTCTTCAAGTTAGGAGAGTATCACACTCGAATTTTAAAGTTTATAGACTAAGGAGGTATTGTGAGACTTTTGCCATTACGAAAATTATTTACCTTTTAATTGATATTGATTATGTTTGAAAATTTTGGTATCACTTGTACAGTCATTTGAAAAAATCAACTATACATAAATTTATTTTTTTTAAAAAACTTGTTCCACCATCCCATTAGAAGGGGTGATAAATCAAGTATTTTTGAAAAATAAGATTTAAGTATAATCGACTTGTTAAAAACGAAAATATATAAAATGAAGAATTTTCATATGAGAAAATACTTAAAACAGTAATTAAAGGAAAAAAAAAATTCCAGAAATTTTCTGTTCAAGGGTATTGGGGTATTGAGGTCCTTTTCGTTACGTTTCGGTGATTCTGCTAGTCTCGTTCGTCTGATTGTTATGCCAAAGCAGAGTCATTGCCATGGCAAATGACATTCAACTTCTCGATAATTCCACCACAAAAGCTCAACCAATTGAATCCGAATCGCAGGTGTGTGCGCTTTATGTACAAACAGTTACCTTTCTCTCCAAAATTCATCTTAAAAATTATCGTTTTCTTGAGCCCATGCCGCTTATCTACTGCAGAAGAAAGAGTATTCTAAAGGTGTTCTCTCCTTAACTGAAAATAAGTGTATGCTCTAGCTTGAGATTGTAGCAGTCCGGAGTAAGCAATTTATGTATACAGGGAATGGGGTTTTCTTGTATTTGTTTATTTACAGCTCTAACAGGTCTAAAAGGTAGAGTTTTCGTGCAGTGTGTATAAGAAGTTTTTACATTTTCTCTCCACTTTTAATTGGTGGTGGGGTGGAAAATGGGAGCCGCTAGTCATTGGACTTAATCTATTTCTGCTATAAGCTCGAAATATGGTTTCTATCTGAGATGTAAATAGCCCACAGCGTTGCGTGTTTCTCGCTTTATTTAAAGAAATTCGAAACTTTTGCTGAAGTTCGATTTCAACTCTTAGTTGTTTATTTTTCCAGAGAAACTTGAGGATTTTTAGTGTTATGGCTGCTAAATATTTGTTTCTTTATGCAGTTGTTTAGATGAGTCCAAACTTCATGAAGGTGTTCCCAGACGAGGATTAGATTTTGATGATTGGACTTCGCTTATTTCGGAGACTGAGAAAAAGTATCCTGTAAGTTTTTCTCCAAAAGGGTTTCGTGGGCCGTTGAGCTGCATCTTATAAACCGAATCTTTCAGGGAGTTATAAACCTCAATTTTTTGTTCACTTGCTTGCACATAGCACTTTAATGGTGCGAACATCGCTTTTACGACCAAATTATCTTTCTTCTGTCTGAATTATTCAAAGCATATTGATATCGGTTTTAAGCCGTTTTAGTTATTTGTTTTCATGCTGAAGTTTGAACCACAGGTCCACATGATACCATTTCTTCTGGTGGTAGAAGATATTTATTTCTTGATTGACTGTAATGAAATAAACTTGGGACTCATTTCGGCTATCTTGTACAATTGACTTACTTTTTACAGTTACACACTATTATATGTTTATCTTCATAACTCCAGCCATTACTTGGAATTTTAGTCCATTTATTTCTGCGGTTTGTTGGATTTCTCAGCCCGATATGTTATTTACTATAAATGCAGGATGACATTGATAAAATATCTTTGGTATATGATTCTTCTTGTCTGAGTTTCCTCTGTGCCATGGATACTGGAGAAAGTATGCAGCTCTTAAAACAAGATTGTGCTCTGTTGACAAGGCTGTTCAAGTCTTTGAACAAGCAGTTCAATCAGCAACTTACTCTGTCAGTATTTGGTTTGACTACTGTAGCTTCAGCATATCAGCTTTTGAAGATACATCTGACATTCGTAGGTAATTTCTGTGAGCTGTAGAAGCAACAAATAGCATGATCTAGAGATTTAGGGCGTGCATGGGTTGAAATGCCATTTGTTTTCTAGGACTGATTATTTGATGTAAATGTAGAATTTAATTGATTATGTTTGTATCTTGGCCTTTGTTCTCATTTAGTTGATTTCCTCGTGCTAGGCAGTGGAGGAATAATATGTTCTTTTAACATTCATTTGTCCCTTGTACTGTGCTAGGAGTTTCCAAAACTGTGAATCAAAAAGGTAACGCCCAATATAAATGCATGTGTTGGCGGGATTGAAATAAAAACCCTTTTGTCCTTTGATCGATAATTTTATTACTGCAAATGAAAACTGGGTGCCCACTGGACTGCATAGAATTTTATCTTGTTGGCATATTTTAACTTTTCAAGTATGCTGTGGTGTGAAAAAAAAAAAAGCCTGTGTGGTGCTTTTCTTTTCTTCTGCCTCTACTTTGCATGTCCATTTCCTTTCCAAGTCTTCCTGTTTTTATTTTTTTCAGATTTAACAAATGGGAGAAAACTAAACTTAGTAATGATATTACTCCAAAATTTATCAGATTGTTTAGGAGGGCAATATCCTTTGTTGGAAAGACTACTTAAGCTATAGCTTGTGGGACAAGTACATCGCGTTTGAGCTATCTCAACAGCAGTGGGATTCTTTAGCTCTGATTTACATCCAAACTCTGAGATTTCCTACCAAGAAGTTGTCTTATTACCACAGCAGGTGTGTTGCTCTTTCTCTAATACTTCTTGGTTCCTTGACATGATTAAGTTGAAGATCATAGAACATTCTGGAAGCCATGAAAAAGAGTTACTTTCTGCAAGCAAGTCTCCCTTCTATATTGTTGGCGTTATGCAATATCTTGCTTAGATGTACATTTACTTAGTAATAGAGTTAATGGACAGTATTGCATCTGTCAGTTTTAGAAAGTTGACTGCTTCTCTCAAAGAGAGTATCCAATCTGACACTGGGTGCAATCCTTCTATGCACACGGAATTAGAAGCTTCGCCTGATGGTGAAGTCCCCATATTGTACAGACTCTGAAGTAGCTTCAGTCATTAAAGACCTACTGGATACGTGTACTGATGCCACGACAAGGTATAGTGCACTAGAGAAGTATGTGCATGCTGGAGAGAAACTCTATGATGAAGCATGTCAACTGGAGGGAAAAGTTGTTCACTTTGAGCGTAAAATCAGGAGGACATATTTTCATGTAAAGAAACTTGATGCTGATCAACTGAAGAATTGGCATTCTTATCTGGACTTTGTTGAGATGTATGGAGATTTTGACTGGGTATGGTCTTGAATCATTCTGATGCTTAGACCATCATTTTCCTTGTGGTTATTTTTGTTTCATTTGAAGATCCCTTTTCTATCAGGCGGTTAAACTCTATGAGCGATGCTTAATTCCCTGTGCTAATTATCCTGAGTTTTGGATGCGCTATGCGGAGTTTATGGATTCTAAGGGTGGGGAGAGAGATAGCAATGCTTGCTCTAGAGCGTGCAACAGAAACTTTCCTTAAGGTATACCTTTTTATGATGGGGAATTGTATTCTATGTTCTATATTTATGATCGTAATTTATTATTGCAATGAATCTTGTGTTTGCTTGTATGAGTAAAGTCTCTTGTCTTTTACCTTTTTATTGCCTGTTCTTTGATTGTTCCTTTGTAAGCATGAGAAACCTTGGAAGATTGTTAATGAGCGATGCTCCTTTGTTGAAGGGTTTCTCTTTGAACTTATCTATGTGCCTATCCACTAAATAAAGGCTGTTATATTTTGGGTGGAATGGTGTTTACATGGTTTTTTGGGAGTTTTGGAAGGCTAAGAATAGAATTATTATTATTTTTGACATGGGTAGGACAAGGATCGTACTTGATGACCTCCCTCTAAAAATTTAGAAAAAGCTTTTGTAACTCTTTGATCAAAATGTGATTCTCTCCAGCTTCTATAAAGTTTTAATGTCTAGCTATATTGGATATTAGAAGCTTTTGCTTCCTCGCTTTATAGGAATCTTTGACTCAATTGCTTTATACATGACTGGTGATGCTTATGGCCATCCTTATGTGTTTGTTGCAGAAAGTTCCTGATATCCATCTCTTCAATTCAAGGTTTAAGGAACAAATAGGAGATTTATCTGGTGCACGTTCTGCTTTTCTTCAGCTTGATGCAGATTCAGATTTAGATTCTAACTTTGTGGAAATATTATATTGAAGGCTAATATGGAGAAACGAATGGTATGAGAAACAGATTGGTTGTTGAATATAATTAACTCCATGCACTCACTTGGTTTGATTAAATATTGACTTAGGGATCTACTATTGCTTCTCAATGATGCAGGGAAAATCTACAGCAGCTTTTAATGTTTACAGAGAAGCATGGAAATGGCTTTGATGAAGAAGAAATTGGATGTTCTGCCATCTCTGTATATTCATTTTTCTCGACTTAAATACACGGTATGAAATTTATGAAATCAACAAAAGTTGATTATTTGGGGAGATTTGAAAATTTTCTGGGAGATATTTAAATGATTCCTGCTGGTAATGTATGGTTTAACTGACTTTAAGTTTGGTATTATATGTCTTTGATCCTCTGTATTGTCTGCTGTTCTTCATCTGTAAACACTTTTCTTCTTTATATTTGTTCTATTGTGGTCAAGAATTCTCTTGTTATGCTTGTTAGATTTGCAGTTACCAACTTTGATTTACAGATTACAGGAAGTGCAGATGCTGCTATGGAAGTCTTAAAGATGGGATCAGAAATGTACCTCTCTGCAAATTACTGCTCGAGGTATTTATATTTCTTATGGAGCTAGTTTTACTGGTTAATATAAGGGATTGAATTCAGTTTCTGCTTCATAGTTCTATTCAGCTTCATGTTTGGCTTCTGTCCCTTCTACAGGAACTTATAAAATTTGTAATGATGCACAGAGCACCAAAGCTTATAAATTTAGTTGATCCCATTGTAGCTAATGCAATATCTCTCATTCAAGATGAATCTCAAGGCTGGAGCGAGCAAGACAGAGAGGATATTTCAGCTCTGTATTTAAAGGTCAAATTTCCTTTGATCTTTTAATGAGAAACAAATGTTTCTACGCGGTTTGATAATCACTTTGTTTTTAGTTTTCTGTTTTTAAAAATTATGCTTGTTTTTGTATTCTTTTATTAGGAAGGGTTTCACCACCCCTGAAAACATATTTGAATCCTAAGTCAAATTTCAAAAGCAAAAACAAGTTTGAAAACTACTTGTTTTAGTTTTAAAAAATTGGACTAGATTTTGGAAACGTTTATAAAAACCATATACAAAATAAAGGAACAGATAAGTGAAAGTAATGCTTCTAAGCTTAATTTTTAAAATCAGAAAACAAAGAACGGAATAGCTATCACATGAGGGCTTAATTATCAGTTTGTTTTTAATGTGATTCACAATGCAGTACTTATCTATCATTTAACTTGTGACCTAGGATCCTTCAAAAAAAAAAAAAACAAAAACTTGGGACCTAAACTAGAAGTTAAATAATCTATTTTTTTACCACTATTGAGTGCTAAGCAATCTTTCCTTTAGATGTATTCCAGCCAAACGTTTTTTCCCCCAAGAAACATTTCATTGAGAAAGCCATGCAGAATAAAGTTATTAAAGTCTTGGTTGTAGAAAAGTTTAGGCAGGTATACAAGAAAGAGCTAAAAGGTCTTCTCAAATCCTAAGATTTCTCTCAAAATTATTAATGGAAGAGAATTGTATTTGGGTCTCTCTTTTGGATTCAACCACAACTATTGAGTTTTTCAAGGACCAAGGTCCAAAGAAAAATTTTGATTTTCTTAGGAATCTAAGCTCTCCAAACGCACAAGAAAGTAGTTAAAAGAATACCTTGTTGGGCTATTTTAAAGTTTCTGAAAAGTGAATTTCAGGAAAAAGGTTAGGTACCAGTAACACAATTATCGCAATTCTCCACTTATCAAGAAACAGAGCCGCTCTGTAGTCTCTTCATTGTTAAGATATCTTCTATGACCAAGCTCCCATTCCACATATCATAAATTCTCTTATAATGTGAATTTAAGACAAAGGAAGGTATTAGAAATCTTGAGGTAACCATCTTGCCAAGGTTTGCTTCTACTTCCATCCCCAACCTTGAGAAAGAAGCCATTCTCACATGAATTTCGTGACTAGATATGAAGTTCATGGAGTTACTGCAACTGAGATAGTTGTTGCCTGTAAACCAACCAAACCGATTGCTAACATGCTTGGCCGTAATCTACTTCCATCCTCTTCATTAAGTCTTTACCACAAAAAGTTCCTTATAGCTGTTTCGGAAAGTTTTTAGAAATGGAAATAACCATCTAAGTATCTATGAAATTATCTCATTTCCTATCTCATAAAATAAAAGAAAAAGGGAATAAGCGATGGGGATGTTAAAAACAATAGCTCCAACCTAACCAATTCCTTTCAGTTTCAGTTCAATGAAGTCGATATTATCTTGAATGTCCCAAATCAAAGTACCCGTCCTGATCATAAGAGCAACTATATCTTTTTAAAAATACAATATTATTATATTTCCTTTCTTATTGATGACTTTCATATTGTATCTGACGTACATAACAGATGCTGTGTGCTTTATCTGTAGTACACGGTTATGTTCGTGCTAACTTATCTGGCACTGAGCGCTTCTCTATGGCAGCAGGCAGTTGACCTTTGTGGAACCATCCATGATGTAATGAAGGTGTGGAATCGGCATATAAAATTGTTTCCACAGTCTATTAGACCAATGTCATATGAGGACCCTATTCCAGGGACAGAGGCCTTAAGAATTACCAAGGGAGGAAAACAAACAGCAGATACTACTGTACCCAACCAGCCAATCAACGATGGTGATTTTGATCCATCAACTCAGCTCTCTTTAGAAGACAATAAACAGTCTCCGTTAGAAAGCCAAAACTTCCAGAATGACCAATCTGCCAATGGGAATGAACCAACTTCCTACTCACTCGGAAATCACAATATCGATATGAAGGAGCCTACAATTGACCATATTAATTCTGTAGAAGCTGAATTAGTGGACAGGCAAGAGTGCAGCAGACTTCTCCAAAAGTTCCTGAGCATTATGGAGAAGGTGGAAATGGGGTTGAATTATCACCAATGCCTGTGGACAACTCAAAAGAAGATGACTATGGTCATGGTTTGGGACAGAGCTTGAAAAATATTTCAATTGGGAATCTTTCTTTGAACCCAAAGAATAATGACAAAATAGATTTACTCCCCAAAGCATCTCACCAAGGGGAAGCTCCATTGGAAAACAGCATGTCTAGTGAAAGTGTCAGCGATACAGATGAAGGGGCTTTGATGCACAACCCACTGGGTATCAGATCTTCCGGTTCCATCCGGATTTCTAATGAAGTGGCTAGTCCATCATCGTCTCCGAGTCATGATAAACATATACACACCCAAGAACCTTCACGGTTTCACATGCGTGGAGCTGAAAATAGGAAATGGCACCATAAACGTAATGCTGGTAACTTCCATCGTGAATCCCAACACCATTTTCCGGGACATTCACGAAGAAGGCCTCATCGAACGTGGCAAGGTTCTCCTCAAGACTACCAAGGAACTAAATCTGGTCAAGCACCAGATGGTCAAGATTATACTTCTGATTCTATTGCTTCACAAAAACCACAAATTGAACGAAGCAGCCAAGAACACAATCAGATTCAATCTGCACAGCAGCAGAACTTCCCCACTACTTCTCAGTCTCAACTTCCTTCTCAAGGTTTTACTCAAGAGAAGTCTCAATATCTTACCCCAAATGACGAGCAATATGGTCATTGGCAGAGTGGTCAAGCCCCACATACCTATGAACAGATGTGGCAATATTATTACTACCAGCAGCAGCAGCAGCAGTATCTTTTGCAGCAGCAGCAATTTCAACAATCACAGATTTTTCAGCAACAGTATCACCAGCAGCAACTGCAAATGCAACATCAATATTTGCAGTCTCAACAACAATATCCTTATGAGCACGTGCAATTACAGCAGCAATATCAAATTCAGCAGCAATTGCAACAAACTCAGCAACAGCAGCATTTACTCAGCCTCCAGCCGCAAGCAGTCTCCCAGACAGAGCAGCAATTATTTCAACAACATGAGCATCAGCCAGAAGAACTGGAGGAAGAAGAACAAAAGCCACACATGAAGCAGATTTCTTCGTTGTCCATTCAGATGCACACTGGTGGCCATGATCATCTGGTATGTTTCTGAGTATAGATAAACTGTTTATCCATGTCACTGAGGTTTGCCATCTATTGGGGGGGGGGGGGGGGGGGGGGGTGGTGTTGTTCTGCACCCCTCCCTCTTGTTGAATTTGTTGCAAATTAAACATATTTGCCTGTGAAGCCTGAGTATAATTGGCATAGTACTGAAAAACCAAAGCTATGATTTAGTTTTCTTGTGATGAAAGTGAGGACTGAGGAGCATTTCTAATATGCCCTATGGTTTTCTATCTTTCATCAGTATTCAAGTTCCGTTACATAACCACGAACTGTTCTTTTCAAGGCTAACCTGCATGCTGACTTTATAAATTGTTGAGTAGACATGTAATTAAAATTAAATTGATCAAATTCAAAGATATCCAAGTCTATCATAGATGTTTTACAGTTTATAATATATAATTTCATGAAGAAAAGTTTAATTGTTTTCCAATCCCCTGAATCTTACTACTCATTCCTCCTGTCTGTAGCCGATGATCATCGATTATTTCATGCCATGTGACCCAAATACTAAAGTGTTGTTTATCAATTGACCAATCTTTACGAAATTAGCATTCCAGTTTCACATCTGGTGTATCCAATTGGGAATCCCTTGCATGTTGAAGTTATGAGCTTGTTGTATTGATCTATCATATTAGGCAATCTAACCTGTGGTATTCTGACATAGCAGGATTCTTGACAAAATAGTGGTAACCTGGGCTACCAATTGAGGGTCTGTGGTAAGTATATTAGCTCATCAGCTGAGCTAACCAATCAGTAGACAGTAGCATTGAAAGTTAAGGTGGAGCTCGTGGATTATTTTTTATTCAGTCTGAAAAAGTGCACTGACAGTATTTTATTTTACCTGCAGTGCTTATGGTCTTCTACTTCACTCCTGAATCTTCAGCGAGAAAAAGTTTACAAAGTAGGGTCCATAATTTTACAATACCTCCATCTTCTCTTCTTATTTGTCTTGTACATTAACATTAGCTGCAATCTAAAAAGCTAGATGGCAGGTTTTGGCCTTGCATTTCTGAAAGAGAATGGAAAAGAGAAATCAAGGAAGTCAAAAGTAAACTTTTTGGGATAAATATTACATCATAAGCACAAGAGAAGGGATTTAAGCCGACCTACGACCTATAAGGAGTAGATACCCGATAGCTATTGAGCCACATTCAAGTTGGCAGGTCAAAATAAACTTGATATACCCAACAGTATTAGGGACATTTAAATCATTTGAAGATTCAGTGTTTGAAAGGACAAAGCAGAGGCATGAATAACTCCAATCATTCCAGCAGAGGTTAGGTTGTAATGGACTATCTTCCATCGAAACAGGACCAAGTTCTTCAATTCCCTCGAAGGATTAGTCTGGGCCATGGTTCCTTGATGGGCCATGGCTGTCTGCTCAACTCTCATTGGCGATGCTGAAGAATTAGGTGCTGAGGCCATGTGTCCAATTCTTTGCCCACAGCAGAGGGTTTAGTTCTGGAAAAATTCGGCAAGAGCAAGACAAAGGAACTGAGACGTGTGAAGTTATTCTGAAAACTGTCAAGAATGTGGTTAGTGAAGCAGCAATTGCAAGTGGTCAAAGGGAAAGCAGGAACTTGCCTGGCTGCTTATTCCGAAAGATTCTAAATTTTAAATTGTTGTATTAGTGAACTACAGCTGTGATGTTTATGCTTTTTTCGATGGATTTGGTATGAGTTTTTAGAATGGTCAAATATACTTTTTTTTTTAGCTAGTTTTCACATCGATGGTTTTACCATTTTGATTTTTGCGTTCTTATAAACATTTTTTATTTTATTTTTCCGACACTAATGATTATCCAGTTATTAAACAACGAGAGTTCATAAATTAGTGTACGTATTGCTTTACTTGTGCAGGTGTAGGTTGAATTTTTGTTATTAGTAAGGGCATGGTTGCTCATTTGAATTCTGTCTCTTATTTTTAGATTTGATTAAGTGAATATGCAATTGGTAGAGTTATTTTTTAAAACTGTTTTTGAATTCTGCAATCTAAACAGTAAGATTTTTATGTTTTCGAATCAATATTTTCTATCACAAAACCAATTGAATAGTAGTCCACCTATGAGTTTTGTCCTTTATTAACGTGGAATTCTTAACCTTTTAGATTTTGAATTTGAAACTTTAAAATTTATAATTAAATTTAAAAATTTAAATAATATTTTTTATAAATATATTATTTCAAGTTATAAACTTATTTTATTTTTATTTAAATTAAAACATGAAAAATATAATATATTATAAATTATAAAACAAATAATTATACAAAATTTAAAAAAATGTTAATAAATTAATTAATATTATTTTAGATTAAATTAAATATTTTGTAACTAACTACTAGTTTACAAATATGTTGCTAAACATGAGTTAGAACAATTTTTTATTTCAATTTTCAAAACTACTTTAAAAAACATATATGGAAATACTTAAAAACCATATTTTTGTTTTTTATCACTAACCAACCAAAATACACAGTTATTATTATTATTATTTTTTTTTTCTAATAAAAAGACTATAATTTTTTTTGTTATTATTTAGTTATACTATTAAAGTTGATGACCAAAGTACAATTTCACATCTACGTATGTATTTACGTGATTTATTGTATTACAAACATAATATGAAGAATGATATAACTTAGGTTTAAAATATTGATGTCGATTTAAATGTCAAGGTCTCAATTTTATGAAAACAATGATGGAAATATTAGTGAGTTTCTTGCACATGAAATTTTTATATTTTGTAAAGTTATGGAAATATCGACGTATCGATAAAAATTTAATATCCTACCTATAACAATCTTCTTTGTTGAAATGTAGCGAAGATGGAAAAAAGGTGAGAATTTTCTTATTATCCAAACAAAAGGAATTATATGACGATAGGATAGAAAGAAAAGGAACATTAAATTCTTCTGCTACTTATTCATTGTCAATGAAGTTGGGAAGTAGCCATAAGAATCTACCAAATAAAATATTGGTTTATTTTCCTTTTTTTCTCAAAGAAAGAGACAAAAAGGGAGAAAAATAAAATAAAATAAGCTATTGAGGATGACATATTAACTTTTACCTTAAAGTTTATGTTGCCAAATCTTGTATGAGCTAATTAAAATTCTAAGTGATATAAGTTTCTTATTTTTTTTAAAATATGGCTTTAGTTTTGAACACCGATTTGTTATTTATTTAATTATTTTTTTTCAATGTTCTAATTTGATCTATTTTTTGCAAGATATGAAATACAATGTTAAAAGTAAAAAGCAGACATTGAAACTAAAAGTTTAAGATCCATTTGAAAACAATAATAATACTTTTTACTTAAGTTCTAGCTCAATTTTAAAAATTAAAAGAACAATTTCCAATATTTTTAATTCTAAATTTGGTTACAATTTTAAAACTAAAAAAGTTTTGATAAACCATCATATATTTTTAAAAGTATAAAATTGAAAAATAAATTTGTTAAAAGATAGAACCTTAAACCCAAATAAAAAATAGGTTAAAGTTTGGATTCGTCAATTAACTTTTAAGTTTATTATATTTTACTTACGTATGAATTTTAGTTTCTGAATTATTAGAGAAGAAAAGAAAAAAAATTAATCTATACACTTTCAAAATATCTATTTAGTCTTGAATTTTTTAAGAGTAACTACTTTGCTCCCTAAATTTTTAAGAAAATAATTATTTTGCTCATTGATAATCCCGTAATCTTATACCCACTAAATACCTGTTTCAGCTATGGTAAAATAAATAAAAATCCTATTTTAGCCAAACGTATACGAGTCTAATGCATAACGTGTCACTACGTTAAAATACATATTTGAAGTTTCAAGATATCTATGTTATTGATGGCAACAAAAGCTAAATTGATAATTTTTAAAATTTTAAAATAGATCCTCTAAAAGTTGAAGCTTAAAAATTTGAGAAATCAAAGGTGCATTGGTTGGGTTAGTAATTTAAAAAAATAAAAGATATTTGTAATATAATTGCATTATATATTTTAAGTGTTTTCGAATATGTATTTAGTAGAAAATTTAGAAATTAAATTTCCAAAGCATGTTAGTAAAATATTTGTAAGCAACACGTACTAAAATAAAAGTTTATAAAATGAGAAAGCAAAAATGTAATTAATCAAAGTGGTAATTGACACGGGTCTTCTCTGATATTATATTATTTGATATTTGTGAAAAAAAGGAAAAAAGAAAAAAAGGAATCCGAGTACTAGGAATGCTTTAAATAGATACTAAAAGGGTGGTGTCTGGATAGAGGTCCCCTATCACGTGATTGTGTTTCATATTTTTTCTTTATTTAAAAATAAAAAATATCTTAAGTTCTCAACCACATAAAGTACAAGAAAAAGATGGACCAAATTCTCAGTAAATGCTTGGTGGACTTGTCCCTATCCATCCTCTCCTTCCTGTGGGCCAAATTTCTCTTTTTTTCTCTCTCTCTCTCTCTTGCAGTTTTAGTCTCTCTATCTTAAAGAAAAATTGTAATTCTATTTTCTTAGTTCAATGCATAAAGTTATTGATATTTTGATGAAAGTTATAATACCTTCTATCCACATACTACCATGGAAGTGATTAGAATCTCTGGTACGAATTAGCTCTAGAATTTGTTCTCTAAGTCTGATTTTTTAGATCTACCTAAGCAGATGAATGAAAAAGGGAGTGAGCAACATTAAAAAGAAAGAAGTCTGGCTACGCACGTATTCGAACGAGAATGAATACCATACATAAGGATCAAGACCAAGCTCGAACTTCTAAAGAATAACTATATGTTGGTGGAGGAAAAAAAATTTGGAACATAAATTAGATTTTAAATAATGATAATATGAAACTAGTAAATAATAATAAGAATAAGAAAGAAGAAGAAAAAGGAGGTTAAAAATATTATTTTACTCACTATAGTTTTATTTTTGTTTTAATTTAGTTGGTATACTTCTAAGATGTTCATATTAATTACTGTACTTTAAAAAAAAGATCATTTCATTTTTTATTTCAAAAATTCTAACACAAATTTTACCCATAATAAAAATTTTTTAATATAAAGTCACGTTTACATTTCAAAAAAATACATTGAATATAGTGTCGAGATAGAAAAAGTACAATTAAAAATAAAATAAAAAAAATAATCACTTTGAAGAGGTATAATAATAATAATAATAATAATAATAATAATAATAATAATAATGGATAAAGTTGAAGAGTCCGAAACCTGTGGACATGGCTGCAGAGAAGAAGAAGAAGGCGCCTAGGGGGAAGACATAAAAGAAGACAGTGAAGGGTCTGGGGACTGGCGAACGTAAAAACGTGGCTAATCCAAAAGCAAAGAAACCACGTAAAATTCTGAGCTCAAAACCGAAATCAAAAACTCGAAACCAAAACCGGAGATGGATTCATTGTTATTATTATCATGGAGCCGCAACAAAGCATCGCGACAACTCACTTCTCGGGAACATCAAATCCAAAAGCGAAGTAGCTCCCATTTCGAAAGAGACGCACGGATTCTGTTGTTTGCCGCGACAAATCGAGCAATTCAAGCGCCAACAACGGTGATGAAGATAAATCTCCACCCCCCACCTCAGTTCCTCTCCTCAAACATCATATAGAAACCACACCAACTATTTCGCCTTCCAAATCCGACCCTTATGGAGAAGATTCGAAGCGGTGATCGGAGAATGGCCGCCTTCTCCTCCTCGGCCGACAGCACTCGTCCCAGCCACTCCACCAGCACCGGCGATGGAGCTGCGGCTCTTGCCCAGTACAATGCCGATGCTGGCCTTATGAGCAAATTTGAGCAATCCGACGCCTCTGGTGAGTCCTTCAACTACTCGAGATCGGTTCTTGAGGCTTCTCATCAATCCGTACCCGAAGAGCAAATAACTTCCTATCTCGCTCGGATTCAGAGGGGTGGCCTGGTCCAACCGTTTGGTTGTTTGATTGCTATTGAGGAGTCTGGGTTTAAGATTGTGAGCTATAGTGAGAATTGTTTTGAACTGTTGGGGCTGGAAAATGAATCCGAGTCGTCACAGGGTAAGGGTTTGATCGGTGTTGATATGAGAACTCTGTTTACGGCTCCCTCCGGTGCTTCGTTGGCAAAGGCGGCGTCGGCGAGGGAGATTTCGCTGTCGAATCCTGTTTGGGTCTACTCTAGGACAAACCAGAAGCCGTTTTATGCTATACTGCATAGGATTGATGTGGGGATTGTGATTGATTTGGAGCCTGCAAGGTCTATTGATCCTGCATTGTCGCTTGCTGGGGCCGTGCATTCGCAGAAGCTTGCGGTTCGAGCGATTTCGAGGCTGCAGGCTCTACCTGGTGGTGATATTGGTGTGCTATGTGACACGGTTGTGGAAGATGTCCAGAAGCTTACAGGGTATGATAGAGTGATGGTGTATAAGTTCCATGATGATGAACATGGTGAAGTAGTGTCAGAACTCAGAAGGTCCGACTTAGAGCCATATCTTGGTCTGCATTATCCTGCCATAGACATCCCTCAAGCTGCTCGTTTTCTGTTCAAGCAGAATCGAGTGAGGATGATTTGCAATTGCCGCGCAAAGCCTGTGCAGGTCATTCAAAGCGAGGAGCTCAAGCAGCCTCTGTGTCTGGTGAATTCAACTCTTCGAGCACCACATAATTGTCATTTGCAGTACATGTCAAATATGGGCTCCATAGCCTCATTAGCCATGGCAGTAGTCATTAACAGTGATAACTCGCCAACAAGGTTATGGGGCTTGGTCGTGTGCCATCATACTTCTCCACGATATGTCCCTTTCCCACTTCGTTATGCTTGCGAGTTTCTCATGCAGGCATTTGGGCTGCAGCTCCACATGGAGCTTCAATTGGCAGTACAATTAACAGAGAAAAAGGTTCTCAAGACACAAACTTTACTCTGTGACATGCTCCTCCGAGGCTCCCCACATGCATTGCTGACTAAATCTCCAAGTATAAAGGATCTCGTGAAGTGTGATGGTGCCGCATTGCTCTATAACGGGGCATGTTGTTTAGTAGGTGTAACTCCAACCGAAGCACAAGTCAAAGATATTGCAGAGTGGATACACAAGAACTATGAGGATTCCACGGGGCTGAGCACGGATAGTTTGGCTGATGCTGGGTACCCTGAAGCTGCTTTATTAGGCGATGCAGTGTGTGGCATGGCAGCTGCAAAAATCAGTTCAAAGGATTTTTTATTCTGGTTCAGGTCCCATGCTGCAAAGGAAGTCCAATGGGGAGGAGCCAAACATCACCCAGATGATAAGGATGATGGAGGAAGAATGCACCCAAGATCATCATTTAAAGCGTTTCTTGAGGTTGTAAAGAGTAAAAGTATGTCTTGGGAAGTTCAAGAAATCAATGCCATTCACTCATTGCAGATTATTATGAGGGAATCTTTTTGAGTACTAGGGACAGTGATTCAAAGGCAGAACGTTCTGTCCAGCACCATGATACTGAGATTTCTGAACTCAGTTCAGTAGCTTGCGAAATGGTTAGGTTGATCGAAACAGCAACTGTTCCAATTTTTGGGGTTGATTCAACTGGTGTGATCAATGGATGGAATGATAAAATTTCTGAACTTTTGGGATTACAACCTAGTGAAGCTTTGGGGAAACTTCTGGTTAATGAAATTGTTCACGAAGATTCCCGTGGAACTGTTCAAGATTTACTTTCCCATGCTCTGGAAGGTAATGTAGATATTGCGGGCTTTTATTATTAGTTGCTAAAAAGTAAAATCAAGAGGCATGGCAATAGAAAATTGAATATATAAGACTTTTAGTGTGATAGAAAAAGTTATAAATCACGAGTTCTACCAATTTTCTTCCAAGGGGATAGTTGGGCCTTATAAACTATAATTCCGATTGCCAAGTTTTATAGGAATATCCCCTCTTCTTTTTCTTTCTCCCCCCTCCATTGTTATCTGATCGTCTTTGTGTGTTTTCAGGTAAGGAAGACAAAAATGTGGAGATAAAATTGAGAAGTTTCAGAACTGACAAAGAAAACACTACTGTGTATATTGTGGTTAATGCTTGCACAAGTAGGGATTACACAAACAAAATTGTTGGGGTTTGCTTTGTTGGGCAAGATGTTACATCCGAGAAATCCATGCTGGATAAATTTCTTCGTCTGCGGGGAGACTATGAGACTATTATTCAAAGTCTGAATCCATTGATTCCACCAATATTTGTTTCAGACAAGGATGGCTACTGCTGTGAATGGACTGCAGCCATGGAAAAACTTACTGGTTTGAGGAGAGAAGAAGTTGTAGGAAAAATGTTAGCTGGGGAGATCTTTGGGAATTTCTGCAGGTTGAAAGGTTTAGATACCCTCACTAGGTTTATGATCCTATTATATAAAGGTATTGGTGGTGAAGAAACCGAGAAGTGTCCATTAGGGTTTTTCAATAAGAATGGTAAGTTTTCAGAGGTGCTTGTAACCTCAAACAAGAGAACTGATGCAGAAGGAAATATCATTGGTTGTATCTGCTTCCTGCAAATTGCTGGGCCCAACTTGGAACAGGACTCTAAAGGAATTTGGGCGAGGGACAAGGAAGGCGTTTTGCAGCTCAAGGAGTTGACCTACATAAAGCAGGAGATGAAGAATCCTTTAAATGGCCTTAGATTTACTCATGAACTCCTTGTAAAATCTGGGGTTACTGAAAACCAGAAACTCTTCCTTGAAACTAGTGATGCATGCGAGAGACAAATCATGACAATCATAGAGGATATGGATTTCAGAAGTTTGGAAGGAGGGTAAGTACACACAAATTCCTTTTTCTCTACTGCTGGTGATTTTTTGATGTTTCTTTTTAGTTCATCAACCATGCCATGAACTTTTGAAGCTCTTCTTTTTTTTTTTTCAAAATTTAAGGAAAATTTCCATTTCTGTTTGTAACAGCCATGTAGAGATAAGCAGAGAAGAATTTCTCCTCGGGAGTGTTTTGGATGCGATTATCTGTCAAATAATGATGGTTGTCCGAGAGAAGAACATACAACTTTTTCATGAAATTCCACAAGAAATCAAAATGTTATCTCTTTGTGGCGATCAAATTAAGCTTCAGCTGGTTTTGTCAGATTTCTTACTTAACATAGTACGCCACACGCCTGTTCCGGACGGTTGGGTTGAAATCCACATTTCGTCTGGCTTGAAGCTTATCCAAGATGGAAATGAACATATTCACTTGCAGATCAGGTACTCTAATAACTCGTCCCTTTTTTTCAGATTTTATATCATATTCTCTTTGTATAGCTTTGTCTTTACTCTTGTGTTTATATGTTTGGAACTTGGCAGACATTTTTAGCATATTAACTTCTATATTGGGGTTTGATTCAGCATGTGTGTGAAGGTTGCTTGATGAACCAAAATTCTTCTTTGGCTTCTGTCTTAACTGAAAATAAAAACACGACATCTAATTTAGGCAAGGGGTCCTTAGTACTATAATCATGGAAATTGTTGTTGTCTTTGGACAAACAGTTGTCCAAATAGCAATGTTAGGTCATCCAAAGCAACATTATTCCTAAGCCATACTAGCATACACCCTTTTTTGTTCATCATCTTCATCATCTTTATTTGCTTAGAAAAAGAAAATCTAAGATAAAAAATCGAGAAGTGGTTAGGTTTGGGGTCTCTTGATCATATTGGTTATAGTTCTCAAGTTTGAACTTTCCGGTGAACTTAATACCAAAAACCCTTGATATCTCCTGGGCCTTGGTGCGGGCACAAGTTGCTCTTGGATATAGGGGAGTAAAACTTCGACTCCCCGTTTAAAAAAAATATCCAAGATAAAAGAGGGTACGAATCTTTTAATCCAGGACAATACTCTCTATTGGGCCATTGGTCTACCATAAAATTTTTGACGGATAGGAAAGAGAAACATGCATAGACGGAGAGAGGAGATTTGTTTTTTCTAAAAGGATATTTGTAAAAAATTTTAATAGTGAGCAATAGTGAAAGAATTGTTCTTTGATTTATGGCATGATTTTTTTCATGTATGCTACCTATTCGATCGCGATCGAATAATGTGTAGCAATAGTGGTCACTTGTTTAATCTGTATTCCTTCATAATCTTGCGACGACTTGTGAAAGGCATAAGAACTATTGGGAGAATGATGTGTTTTGGTTTGTTTGTATTTAGAATGTCACATCCAGGTCAAGGTCTGCCTCCTGATTTAATCCAAGATATGGTTGGAGGAGGACAGCAGTGGACCTCGCAGGAAGGCCTTGCGTTAAACCTGTCACGTAGACTTCTCAATAAATTGAACGGTAGCGTTCTGTATGTTAGAGAGCAAACTAAATGCTACTTCCTCATTGATATCGAACTCAAGTTAAGGCGCCCGAGGGGGTCGATGGAAGCTACTACAAGCCAAAGGACTTGAATTTATCCGCTTGAGCTAATCCATACTTGTACAAATCATCTCGAGAACAGCACCAAGACCGATCATTCGTGTGACCTGATGCTTGAAATCATACAACGAGGCCATTGTTCTTTGGTTGCTCGCTCGTTGCCATGCTAAAGGTCTTTTTGACGATGTTCGGTAGCTGGGTTTGATGTGAAAATTGTATGCTATGTTTATAAATAACGTTTATCTTAAACTTAGCCAAAGAGATGGGTCGGATTTACAGCTTTGTCTTTGTGGTTTGCCGCTGCTGGTGCATGTTTCAGCAGTGTGGCAATGTAAGATGAAACATGCGGTTTTGTTTTGTTTTTTGTTTGGTTCTGGACATTGTAAAAAGTTTTAGGTTTAAATGTGTTTTTGTTTTTCCTGTAATTTCTAATTTCTAATTTCACAACATCGTACGGTGGTCCTTCTACTTTCAACTTTAATTTCTCTATTTTATATATTTTTAGGACTAATATATGATTTTAGTTTGTGAATCTTTTACTCAATCCCTATTTAAATTCTGGATTTTTAGACCTTCAAATCCTAGAAACCCTATATTTAGTTCTTTATGTTAGAATATTTGTCTTTTTGAATTGGAAGAAGTAAGATCCAGGTTGTTCGAAACCTGTTTCCAATAAGATTCTTTATTTCTTTCTTTGAACAAAAATTGAATTACTTTTTCTAAGGTTTATTTATTTATTTTTTTAGCATATATGATTACATTTTAAAGTAATTGGAGTTGTTCTTGTTAATATTTCAAGACATGGGAGAAAACTAATCCATTTGAGAGGGTACAAGATACACTTTTTCAGGGTAAGGTCATAATATAATAACACTACCAATAATTTCAAAAAGAGAGTTTTTTATTTTTTTTTTCACCTTTTCAAATATCAAAGGAAAGCTATCTTGAGACAAGTTTTTGGGTGATTTTTTTCATCCAATAGTAACATTTTAAAACTTTTCGTTTCATCGTTGGAATTTTTATTTTAAATAGCGTAGTTTTTTTAAATAGTGTAGTTTTTAGAGGAATGAAACAAAACTGGCTTAATTTTAAAAGACAAAAATAAGTTGACAATTGGTATTATATCACACGGTATGATGTGATAAATAACCTTCTTTAAAATTGATCGTCGTGTATCCAATAGAGATTTTTCCAACCTCCAATTGTTTGCACCATATTCCCAAATTCACCCACTTGTTAATTGATAAAATTATAACACAAATAATTGATACAATTTTAGTATGATAATTGAATATCATGAACTATAAGAACCAAAAGAGTATTTAAACATTAAAAAAACGATGCTTATTCTATTTCTAGACTACCACTTGGAAATAAATTGTTTCTAAAGGATTAAGACCATTATTCTTTCTCACTCTGACGTGGCTCCATAATATGGAAATAAATGTTCGAAAGAAGGCAGAGTGAAAGATTCGCCACGCGGGAAATCATTGTAACTTTTTTTCTTATTTTTATTATTTTATTAAGACTCATAGATCTAACCAAATATCTTTTTAGTTTTTTTTACAAACCATTTTGAAGTTTCTCCTCTCCTTTTTGTCTCTCCCTCTTCCCTTTTTTTTTCTCTCTTTTTAGAACGGATATTCCATTTTTAAGTATACAATATTGGAGAGTCGCAAATTATAAGGTACACAATTCTTTTTGCTTTTTTACGTTGGCATTGAATTACGCTTAAAAGACTTTTTCAAGTGTCTTGGATTGGTAGTTAGGCTCCAATATATTATTGCTACTATGGGCAGATGAGTAATCTACTTCCTCTATTTATTTATTTTTAACAAAGAAATATGGTTTTAATTTATACATCATTTTTACTCGCACTCTATTTAAATTTTAAATTTTTAATACAAACTCTATATTTAATTCTTATTGTTAGAATATTTTCTTTTTCAATTGAAAGAAGGTAAGATCTAGGTTTGTTCGAAACCTGTTTTCAATGATATTTTTTTTAATTACCTTTTCTAGCATGTTATGATACATGACAAGGGGTTTTTTTTTATTTTATATTTTATTATATAAGGTAATGCATCACACTTCAAAGTAATTGAAGTTGTTTTTGTTAGAAGATACTTTTATAGGAAAGTTCGAAATAACGCTAACATCTAACCTCTACCAATAATTCCAAAACGATATATATATATATATATATATATATATATATAGTTTCTTGGATGATTGTTTTTTTTTCCTTTCAATTTACGAGAATAAAAAAAATACTTAATTTTAAAAGAGAAAAATAGGTTTACAAGTAAAAACTGTTATGATTATGATGAGATAAATAACCACCTGACAGCAATGTTAACAGGTGGAAGCCATGCATACTTCTTTTACTTTTTTTTTCCTTGAAAACTGATTCTGCTATTGTATATAGATTTTTTTTTCTCCTCTGTCTCTTTTCTATTAGATAATTCTCTCTATTCTCTCCCTGAAAGATAATTGATACCATTTTAGTGTACTCTATTATTGTGGTGATAAATAGCTACCTGACAAAATAACTGCTACGTGTAGATCATACATATTTTCTTTATTTTTTCCTTAAAAAATGACCATGCATAATAAAGTAATTGAAGTTGTTTTTGTTACAAAATACTCTCTTTTATGGGTAAGTTCTTAATAGTACTAACCTCTACCAATAATTTTAAGAATATATATATATATATATATATATTCCTTTTTTTATATCAAAAGAAATCTATCTTGAGAGAAGTTTTTTGGGTGATTGTTTTTTCCTCTTTCAATTTAGGAAACCAAAACAAAATTGACTTCATTTTGAAGGACAAATATAGGTTGACAAATCACATTATATGATAGGATAAATAACCACTGGATAGCAAAGTTGCCAGGTGGAAGCCATGCAATTTTCGTTTTTATTTTTCTTCGAAAACTGATGCTGTCAGTTCCCTGATATTTTTTATTTTTCTTGTTTCTTTCTCTCCCTCTCTCCAATGAGATAATTGATACTATTTTAATATCTGGCGCACCTGAAAATGTAGTTGCTACGTGGAGATCATGCATATACTTTATTTTTTTTCTTTTAAAAATGATCATGCACAATTGAGTAATTGAAATAGTTTTTATTAGATTCCAAAGGAAATATATCTTGAGGTATAAGTTTTTGAGTGATTTTTTTCTTTCAATTTAGGAAAATAAAACAAAATTGACTTCATTTTAAAAGACAAAAATAGGTTAAGAAATCACATTATATCAGACGATTATGATGAGATAAATAATCACTCGCAGCAAAACTGCAGTTGTACCCTGTAATTTTTTAAAACTGAAGCTCCTTCTATACTCGAAGACTTTTTTACCGTTTTTCTTGTTTCATTCTCTCACTTCTCTTTTCCCTAGAAGATAACTGATACTATTTTAGCATATGCACACCAAGTTTTTGGATGATTGTTTTTCTTTCAATTTAGGGAAATAAAACAAAATTGACTAAGTTTGAAACACAAAAGTAGGTTGCTAAAATCACGTTATATCAAGCGGTTATGATGAGATAAATAACCACTTGACAACAAAGTTGCCAGATGGAAGCCATGCAGTTTTGTTTTTTTTCTTGAAAACTGATGCTACTACTGCACATCAAGATTTTATTTTTCTTGTTTCTTGATTTTAGTATATACACACCTAACAACCTATTTGCTACGTGGAGATCATGCATATTCTTACTTTTTAACTTAAAAAAAAATGATCAAACACAAATTTCTTTTCTTCCCACTCTTCTTCTTTCTTCCTTCCTCTTTCTTTTTCTTTTCCTCTCCGTTCCCTTCTCCTTCCCACATTCTTCTTCTCTTCCACAAATTTTAATCAATCACAAATAAGTGATAAAATTTCAGTAAATCCAAATAATTCATATGGCTTTAGTAAATCGTAGCTAATAATTTATATGGTTTTAGTAAATTTAGTAAATCCAAATTTGCCACACGAAGGACATGCATATATATATATATATATATTTTTATCGTGCAGCTTCTATAGTGCACATCGAAATTTTCGTTCTGTTTTCCTTTTCTCTTCTCTCTTTCCATAATTGCAAATAGTATTTAAACCTATTTTTTAAAATAGTATTTATTATATTTCTAGAGCTACCATTTGGCTTTTGGCTCTTTTTTATTATTGATTCCATCAAAATATCTTTTAGTTTAATTTCTTTCACAAACCATTTGCAATTTCCTCTCCCTATAATCTCTCGCCTATTTTTTTTCTCTCCCTAAAATGGATCGTCCCTATTTTTATGTATCCAACTTACAAATCACAAATATATATCTATCCATAACTTAAAATGTACACAATTTTTGTTTGGTTTTTATTTTTCCTTATCATTTAAAGGTGATGGCGATGAGTGTTTTGGATTCATAATTAGGCTGGGAAATATTATTGCTACTATGGGCAGAGGACTAATCTAGTTCCTAAATATGGTTTTAATTTATAGATTTTTACTCCCGCTCTATTTAAATTTTGTCATAAGATAATATCTTTTATGGATAAGTTCAAAATAATACTAACCTAGCTCTACCAATGATTCCAAAAAGATATTTATATTTTTTCTTTTTTAGATACCAAAAGGAGATCTATCTTGAGAGACAAGTTTTTGGTGATAGTTTTTTTCTTTTAATTTAGGAAAATAAAACAAAATTTATTTAATTTCGAAAAATAAAAATAGGTTGACAGATCACATTATATCAGGGGTTATGATGAGATAAATAACCACTTGGCAGCAAAGTTGCATAGAGATTTTTTATTTTTATTTTATTTCTTTCTCTCTCTCTTCCCCTAGAAGACAATTGATACGATTCTAATATATTCATCTGATAATGTAGTTGCTACATTGGAGATCATGTATATTCTTTATATTTTTCTTAAAAAATGATTGTACACAATAAAATAATTGAAGTTGTTTTTGTGATAAGATACTATCTTTTATAAGTAAGTTCATAATAGTACTAACTTCTACCAATAATTCCAAAAATATACACAATTTTTTCGGTTTTTATTTTTCCTTATCATTTAAAGGTGTCGCCATGAGTGTTTTGGATTCATAGTTAGGCTCGCTACTATGGGCAAGGACTAATCTAGTTCCTCTATTTATTTATTTCTAGGAATGAAATATGGTTTTAGTTCATAAATTTTTAATCAATCTCTATTTAAATTCTGAATCTTTAAAACTTCAAATCCTAGAAACTCTATATTTAATTCTTTTATGTTAATATTTGTCTTTTTAAATTGAAAGAATTTGAGATCTAGGTGGTTTCAAACCTGTTTCGAATAAGATTCTTTAATTCTTTCTTTGAACAGTAATTACTTTTTTTTAAGGTTTATTTATTTATTTATATTTTTTTAGCATATTTGGTTACATTATATGATTGTAAGTTAAATTAATTGGAGTTGTTTTTGTTAATATTTCAAGATATGGGAGAACATGGGAGAAAACTCATCCATTTGAGAGGGTATAAGATACTATTTTATGGGTAAGGTCAAAATATAATAACACTACCAATAATTCCAAAAATAGATTTTTATCTTTAAGTACCAAACGGAAGCTATCTTGACTTGAGACAAGTTTTTGTGTATTTTTTTTTGTTTCAATTTTATTAGTAATATTCTCAAACTTTTCGTTTCACCGTTGGATTTTTCTTTTTATTTATAAAAAAAATGTAGTTTTTTAAAAATGAAACGAAACTGACTCAATTTTGAAAGACAAGAATAGGTTGGGCAAATGGTATTATATCACCGTTATGATGTGATAAATAATCTTTTTGAAAACTTATAATAATGTGTGCAATAGAGATTATTCCAACCAACAATTGTTTGCACCATATTCCCTCTTTCACCCACTCGTTAATTGATAAAAATACATCACAAATAACTCATACAATTTTAGTAGGATAATTGAATATCATTGAATATAGGAATTAAAAGAGTATTTAGACCCTTTTTTTTTTTATAATAATATTCTATTTTTAGCACTACCACCAAGAAAAAAAATAATTTGTCTCTGACGGATCAAGATCATTATGCTCCTCACTCTCACGTGATCCAATAATAAATGTTGCTTTTGGTTTTTTTTTTGTTATTATTTTATTAAGACCCATACATCTAACAAAATATCTTTTAGAAGTTTCTCCTGTCCTTTTTGTCTCTCCCTACGACCTTTCACCTTCCCTTTTTCTCTCTTTTGGAATGGATATTCCATTTTTAAGTATACAATCTTGGAGAGTCACAAATATAAGGTACACAATTCTTTTTGCTTTTTCTGTTGGAAATGAGTTTTGTTTTCCATAAGATTTTTTTTCCCATATTTTGATACATTACAAGTTTTATTTTATTTTATTATATAGGATAATACATTACATTTTGAAGTAATTGAAGTAATTGTTTTGTGATAAGATACTCTCTTAACTGGCAAAGTTGTAATAACACTAACATCTACCTATGATTCCAAAAATATATATTTTTTTTTTTACCTTTTTCAAATACCAAAGGAAGTCTATTGATAGACAAGTTTTTGGGTAATTATTTTTTTTTCTTTCAATTTAGAAGAATAAAAAAATACTTAATTTTAAAAGACAAAAATAGGTTTACAAATCTAGTGGCTATAATGGAATAAATAACCCTCGGCAGCAAGGTTGACAGGTAGAGGCCATACATATTTCTTTTACTTATTTTTCTTCGAAAATTGATGTTGTCACTGCACATAGAGATTTTTTAGTTTTCCTTATTTCTTCTCTCTAATTCTCTTTTGCCATAATTATACGATTTTAGTATATGCTATTATTGTGGTGATAAACAACTAGTAAACAACATAGTTACTACCAGTAGCTCATGCATATTCTTTATTTTTTTTCTTTAAAAAATGATTGTGCACAATAAAATTGAAGTTGTTTATGTTATAAAATACTCTATTTTATGAATAAGTTGATAATAGTACTAACTTCTACCGATAATTCCAAAAATATATGTATATATATGTCTTTTAGATACCAAAAGGAGATGTATCCTGAGAGACAAGCTTTTGGTGATAGTTTTTTAATTTTTTTTTTCAATTTAGGAAAATAAAACAAAATTGACTTAATTTTGAAAGACAAAAATAGGTTGACAGATTAAGATCAGGTTGTTATAATGAGATAAATAACTACTTGGTAGTAAAGCTTCCCGATGGAAGCCATGCCATTTTTATTTTTTATTTTTCATTTTTTCCTTGAAAACTGATGCTGCTACTATACATAGAAGATTTTTTATTTTTCTTGTTTCTTTCTCTCTCTCTTCCTCCTCCGTAGAAGATAATTGATACTATTTTAATATATTCATGTGACAATGTAGTTGCTACATGGAGATCATGCATATTCTTTATTTTTTCTTTAAAAAGTGACCCTACACAATAAAATAATTGAAGTTGTTTTTGTGATAAGATACTATCTTTTATGGGTAGGTTGATAATAGTACTATATACATGTATGTGTGTGTGTGTGTGTATATATATATATATATATATATATTCTTTTTTTAGATACCAAAAGAAAATCTATCCGAGAGACAAGCTTTTGGTGGTTGTTTTTCCTTTCCGTTTAAGAAAATAAAATAAAACTGACTTAATTTTGAAAGACAAAAATAGGTTGACAGATCACGGTATATCAGACGTTAAGATAAATAACCACTTGGCAGCAAAGTTGTAAGGTGGAAGCCATGCAGTTTATTTTTATTTTTTATTGTTTTTTTTCCTCGAAAACTGTTGCTACTACTGCACATAGAGATTTTTTGTTTTTCTAGTTTCTTTCTCTCTCTCTCCCCTATGAGATAATTGATACGATTTTAATATATTCATCTACATGCTAAGGTAGTTACTACGTGAAAATCATGCATATTCTTTTATCTTTTTTCTTTAAAAAATGATGGTGCACAATAAAATAATTAAAGTTGCTTCTTATAAGATGCTCTCTTTTACGTGAAATTTCACAAATAGTACTAACCTCTACCAATAATTCCATATATATATATATATATATATATATATATTTTTTTTTTTGACGGATTGTTTTTCTTTCAATTTAGGAAAATAAAACAAAAATGACTTAATAGACAAAAATAGGTTGACAAATGACGTTGTTATATGAGGGGGTTATGATGAGATAAATAACCATTTGGTAGCAAGTTAGTTGCCAGGTGGAAGCCATGCAATTTCTTTTTTCATTTAAAACTGATGTTACTATTGCGCATAGAGATTTTTTTATTTTTGTTTTTTGTTTCTCTCTCTCATTTTTGTGGAGGATAATTGATACTCATTTTAATATATTTATATGAGAATGTGATTGTTACGTGGAGATCATACATAGTCTTTATTTTTTTCTTTTAAAAATGATCGTGCACAATAAAATGATCGAAGTTGTTTTTGTTACAAGATATCTTCTTTTACGGATAAGTTCGTAATAGTACTAACCTCTACCAATAATTCCAAATATATATATTTTCCTTTTTTGAGATACCAAAAAAATATATCTTGAGAGTAACTTTTTGAATGATTGTTTTTTTCTTTTAATTTAGGAAAATAAAACAAAATTGACTTAATGTTGAAAGATAAAAATCCCACCGCGGCAAAGTTTCCAGGTGGGAGCAATGAATTTTTTTTTCATTGAAAACAGATGCTGCTACCCATCAAGAGACTTTTTACTTTTCTTGTTTCTTTCTCTCTCTCCCTAGAAGATAATTTATACGTATATATGCACCAAGTTTTTTTATGATTGTTTATCTCTTTTCAATTTAGGAAAATAAAACAAAATTGACCTAATTTTAAAAGACAAAAATAGGTTGATAGATCACGTTATATCAAACGGTTATAATGAGATAAATAACCACTTGACAGCAAAATTATAGGGTGGAACGCATGCAGTATTTCATTTCATTTTTTTTCTTGAAAACTGATGATGCTGCTGTAGCTTGTTTGTTTCTCTCTCTCTTCTCTCCTCAATTTTAGTATATGATCTGCGAACATAGTCGCTACGCTACGTGGAGATTATGCCTATTTTTTTTATGTTTTTTTCTTAAAAAAATAACTGTGCACATGTACATTGCACGTTGGGTATCCAGAATTTATTTTCTTTATTTTCTTTTCTTTTCTTCCCTCTCTTCTTCTTTATTCCTTGATTTTAATTTTATTTTTCTTCTCTGTTCCCTTCTCCGTTCTCACATTCTTCTTCTTTTCCACTTTGCCACGCCAACTACCATTGTCGATCAAATGTGGTCACCATATTCCCTTCTTCCTCCACCTAATACAAATTTTCAATAAATCACAATAAGTGATACAATTTTAGTAAATGACATGATTTCAATAAATCCCAGATAATTTATACGATTTTAGTAAATAGTAGATAATTACGGAAGATAATTGATACGATTTTAGTATATGCTATTATTGCAGTGATAAATAACCATTTGATAACACAATCATACATATTATTTATTTATTTTTCTTCGCACAAGTAGGTTGGACGTGGAGATCTGTTCTGCTACTATTCAAATACATTTTAACTTACCACCTTTAAAAATATTACTCATACCTTGGACCAAATTAAAGAAAAAACACTTTATCACCAGCTATTTTAACATGAATTTAATAGGTTAATAATTTTTTTGAGTTTAGATAAGTAATTAAATTAAATTAATATATCAAACCAATGTTTTATCAGGTGCCCTGGTATAATGTACTTAGTAATCTAATCCACTTTCGCTGCCTTCCGCCGTAGAGTTTGATTGTTGATTCAATTTGTTTTTTTTTTCTTTCTTCTTTTTCAAGTTTTCATTTGATTGTTGGATTTTTCTTTTAAATAACGTAGTTTAAAAAAAAAATACTTAATTTTGAAAGACAAAAATAGATTTGACAAATCGCATACATATATTTGTTTTTTCTTCAAAACTGATCGTCTTCTTCAAATTTATGTACTCACAAATAAAGATTCATGAGTAAGGTTGTTTTTTTTTTTTTTTTTTGCTAAGGATGAATATCGTATTTTATATCCCTTTATTTTTTTTAACATACCCATTCAAATTTAAGGCACTACAATACAAGTTAAAGTAATTATAGTTGTTTTTTATAAGGTATTCTCTTTTATCGGTGAGACCATAATAATACTAATTTCTGCCAATAATTCTAAAAAGATTTTATGCGTGTTTTTACTTAATTTTAAAAGACAAAAAATAGGTTGATAAATCATAACCACCTAACAACAAAATTGTCAGGTGGAGGCCATGCATATTTTTTTCTTTTTTGAAAATTGATGTATTTCAAGATTTTTTTTTCCTCTTGTTTCTTTCTCTCCTCTAGAAGATGATTGATACAATTTTAGTATAGGCAATGGGTGATAGCTATAAAATATATATATATATATATATATATATATATATATATATATATATATATATTTATTTATTTATTTATTGTGGTGAATAAATAATCACGCAACAAAATAGTTACTTATCATACGTATATTATTCTTTATTTGGTTTTTTTTTTTAAATGATCATGCACAAATACATTGCAGATTGGATATCAAAATTTTCACTTTCTTTTCTTTCTTCAAATTTTGACTTTTTAAAACTTCAAATCCTAGAAACTCTATATTTAGTTCTTATTGTTAGAATATTTTTCCTTTTGCATGGAAAGAAGATAAGATCTAGGTTGTTTGGAACCTGCTTTCAATAAGATTTGTTTATTTCTTCTTTGAATAAAAATTGAATTACCTTTTCTAAGATTTTTTAGCATATTTTGATAATTACAAGTTTTTTCTTCTTCTTTTGGTAAGGCAATACATGACAAGTTAAAGTAGTCGAAGTTCCTTTTGTCATAAGATACTCTCTTTTATAAATAAGGACATAATAATAGTAATCTCTACCCATAATTCTAAAAAGATTTTTTTTTTTCCTTTTTTAGATACCAAAGGAAATCTATCTTGAGAGACAGGTTTTTTGGTGATTGTTTTTCTTTCAAATTAAGAAAACAAAACAAAAATGGCTTAATTTTGAAAGACAAAAGTAGGTTAACAAATCGCATTACATTAAGATGGGATAAATAACCACCTGACAACAATGTTGTTGGGATATATTTTTTATTTTTTTGCTAGAAAATTGATGCTGCTGTTGTACATTGAGATTTTTTAGTTTTTTTTTTTTTCTTCTCTCTTCTTTCTTCCCTAGAAGATAATTGATAGGATTTTAGTATATGCTATTATTGTAGTCATAAATAAACCATGTGACAATACAGTTACTAAGGAGAGGTCATGCATATATTTATTTATCTTTTCTTGCAGGTGAAAATTTGTTCGCTCAAAATGTACTTGAACAATAGTCCCACTTGAACGCATAAAAAAAAAAAGTTATATTAAACTGAATTGATAAATTAGAAAAAAAAAATCATTAACATTCAAATACATTTAAACCGAGTAATCAATTTAAATATTTAAAAAAATTAATCGAATTATTTCGAATTTATAAAAAAGCTTTTTGGGTGATTTCTTTTTCCTTTCAATCTAGGAAAATAAAAGAAAAAATTGACTTAATTTTGAAAAACAGAAATAGATTTACAAATGACTATGTTGTGATGAGATAAATAACTACCTGACAACCAAGTTGACAGGTGGAAGCCATGCATATTTATTTTACTTTTTTCTTGAAAATTGATGTTGTTGTTGCATGCCCACGAGATTTTTTTTTTTTTCGTTTTTCTTGTTCCTTATCTCATTTATTTTTGCATCTAAGATAATTCTCTCTCTTCTCTCTTTTCTATAAAATAACTGATACATTTTAAGTAAATAACTACTTAACAACATAGTTGCTGCATAACATGTCTATTCTTTATTTATTTTTCCATAAAAAATGATCGTACACAAAAAAAGTAATTGAAGTTGTTTTTGTTACGGATCGAACAAAGTACTTTCCTTTTCTTTTAATTCAAAAGAAAGCTTTCATTAAATGAAAACTTGCCACATAGGCTAAAAAAAGAAATTAATGGGCCATTTTAAAATTGGATCCACACATGGCCCTCAGCATTCAAAGAGTACTTGACTTGGAAAAAACAGCATATTTGGCCTTTCACACTTCATTTAAGTTCCTTGTTTCGCGAATGAAGACAACCTTCTAAAAGAAAACTCTCGAGCCCTCAAATTTCAGAGATCAAGATCTCTGTCTCTCCCAAAATTTCCACCTCCGTTCATACCAAAGGAAATTTATCTTGAGAGACAAATCATTGGGTGATTGTCCTTTTTCTTTCAATTTAGGAAAACAAAACAAAATTGACTTAATTTTGAAAGAAAGAAATAGGTTGACGAATCGTGTTATCACGCCGTTATGATAGGACAAATAACCAGATGGTCGGGGGAGGCGATGCATTTTTTTCAAGTTTTTCTTGAAAATTAATGCCGCTACCACATGTGATTATTGTGATGATAAATAACTACATGACAACATAGTTACTATGTGAGACGTTGTTTTTGTCATAAGATACTCTCTTTTAGGTAAGGTCGCAATAGTTAATACTAACCTCTACCAATAATTCCAAATGGATTATATATATACCATTTAGAGGGCAAAAAAATTGCTACTGAACCATTAGGGTCATTGTACTTCTTGCCCAATAATACTTAAACAAACTCATAAAAAAAATATCTTTGTTTTTTTCACAAACTATTTGAAATTTCTCCACCCCTTTCTGTCCCTGCCTACAATCTCTCACCTCCTTTTTCTCTCTCCCAAAAACTCATCCAAGCCTACAGAATCACAGTAATTTAAAGGTAGACAATTTTTATATGCGACTTTTTTCAGTGTCTTGGACTGGTAGCGACCCTTCCAACATTATTGTTACTGTAGGTACAGGACTAATCTAGTTCTTCTGTTTATTTATTTTTAGGAATTAAATATATGGTTTACTCCACGACTATTTAAATTCTGAACCTATCGGAGAAGATAACGATAATTTGCTCCAATTACAAGTACGCAAATACAATATTTCTCTCTAAATACTCCTCAAATTCTTCCTGACTTGGGCGTCAAAGTGTTTTTTTTTTTTTCAGTTCGAATCCAAGATTCGCGGGCTTTGTCATTTTTGTGATCAAACAGTATGTATGCTTCTCACCTGCCTCTTAATAAAACTGTTTTCTTAAAAAAAAAATGGTTTGGAACCAAATAAATTTCATATCATTATTAACATTTTTTAACATTTTACTGCTACGCCATTGTAATTTTGTAGGACGTTATATTAATAATAATATAATCTTTTAATATGAATAGTACTATCAATTACCTATAAAAATGAAATCATTTAATCTAATGAACTTAATAAATTAAAATACAAAAGAAATTAAAAAAGAATTAATCGAATACATTTATAAACTTAAAAGGAAACATCATTTTGTAACTCTTACCGTTCAAATACATTTGAACTTACTACCTTTAAAATTATTAATACCTTAGACCAAGTTAAAAATAAAAATGATCATTCTTTTAAGATTGATTGAATAGATTAATATATATTTTTTAGTTGAAATAAGTAATTAACTTAATAAAATCAACCAATGTTTTTCTTAATTATTTTATAAATATGATAAATGGGTTTTCCTCAATACTTCATGAGGTGCGCACCGTAGAGTTTGATTTGTTGATTTAACGGCCCACGGCCCACAGGACGCTCACTGCTTTCCGTGTCTATCAATAATTCCAAAAGAGATTTTTTTTCCCTCTCTTTTTAAATACCAAAGGAAAGCTATTAAGCTATGTTGAGGTAAGTTTTTGTGTGAGGGTTTTTTTTTTAATATTTTTAAAGTTTTTATTTCATCGTTGGATACTTTTAGGAAATTATGTAGTTTTAGAAAAATATAACAAAATTGGCTTAATTTTAAAAGATAAAAATAAATTGATAAATCGCGTTACATCACGCGGTTATAATGAGATAAATAACCACCTGACAAAAAGGTTGCCAGATGGAGACCATGCATATATTT
Organism: Momordica charantia; assembly: GCF_013281855.1. Lineage (NCBI taxonomy): Eukaryota > Viridiplantae > Streptophyta > Magnoliopsida > Cucurbitales > Cucurbitaceae > Momordica > Momordica charantia. The sequence goes on along the minus strand of NW_028275253.1, from coordinate 35,678 downwards.
TTTTGCTTTGAAAGCTGATCATGCTGCTTGCACACTGTACATCGAAATTTTGAGTCACGGACTCACGATTCATGAGTAAGGTATTTTTTTTTTTTTTTTACCAAAAAGTATTTAAACTTTTTTTAGAACGTTAGTTATTCAATTTTTAGCATTCCCATCTAGAAAAAAAAAATGTCTCTGAACGATCTAGACCATTATGCTCCTCACTCTGATGTGACGAATAATATTTAAATTGGTTTTTTTATAATTATTTTATTAAGACATAGAGCTAACCAAATATATTTTAGTTTTTTTCACAATCTATTTGAAGTTTCTCCTCTCCCTTTTTCTCTCGTTTGGAATGGATCTCCCATTTTTACGCATACACTAATATTGGAGAGTCACAAATTCTAAGGTACACAATTATTTTTGCATTTTATGTTGGCAATGAGTTACGTTTAAAAGAATTTTTCAAGTGTCTTGAATCGATAGCTAGGCTCCAAAATATTATTGCTACTATGAGCAGAGGATTAATCTAGTTCCTTTATTTATTTATTTTTAGGAATGAAATATCGTTTTAATTTATAAACTTTTACTCACAATCTATTTAAATTTTGAATTTTTAAAACTTCAAGTACTAGAAACTCTATATTTAATTCCTCTTGTTAGAATACTTCTCTTTTTGAATCGAAAGAAGATAAGAATCATGAGATCTAGGTTGTTTGAAATCTGTTTTCAATCAGATCTTTTTTTTATTTCTTTCTTTGAACAGAAATTGAATTACATTTTCTAGGTTCTTCTTTTCCTTTTTTGTCCATATTTTGATACATTAAAAGGTTTTTTTTTTATATATATTTTATTATATAAGGTAGTACATTACACTTTAATTGAAGGTGCTGTTTTTCGAGTGTTTTGGATTGGTAGCTAGGCTCGGAAATATTATTGCTTTGTGCAGAGGAGTAATTTAGTTCCTCTATTTATTTATTTTTAGGAATGAAATATGGTTTTAATTTGTAAATTTTTACTTCATCTCTATTTAAATTCTGAATTTTTAAACTTCAAATCCTAAAAACTCTAGATTTAGTTTTTTATTTTAGAATATTTGTCTTTTTGAATGGAGAGAAGGTAAGATCTAGGTGGTTTGAAACCTGTTTCCAATACGATTCTTTACTTCTTTCTTTGAACAAAAAATGAATCAATTTTTCTAAGGTTTATTTGTTTATTTTTTTAGCATATTTTGTTACATTACCGAGTTAAATTAATTGGAGTTGTTTTTGTGAATATTTCAAGACATGGGAGAACGTGGGAGAAAACACATCCATTTAAGAGGATATAAGATACTCTTTTTATGGGTAAGGTCATAATATAATAACACTACCAATAATTTCAAAAAGAGATTTCTTTCTTTTTTTCTTTTTTTAAATACCAAAGAAAAGCTTTTCGTTTGGGTGATTCTTTTTTCTTTTAATTTTATTAGTAATATTTTAAAACTTCTCATTTCATCGTTGGATTTTGTTTTCTTTTTTGAAAATGATGTAGTTTTAAAAAAATGAAACAAAAACTGACTTAATTTTGAAAGGCAGAAATAGATTGACAAATGGTATTATATCACATGGTTATGATGGGTTAAATAACTTTCTTGAAAATTGATCTTACTGTGTTCGATAGAGATTTTTCCAACCTCCGATAATTGTTTGCACCATATTATTCCCTTCTCCACCCACTGGTTAATTAATAAAAGTAAATCACAAATAATGGATATGATTTTAGTATAATTGAATATCATAAACCATCGAACCAAAAGAGTATTTAAACTTTTTTTAGAACGGTACTTATTCTATTTCTAACACGACCCAATAGAAAAAAAAATGTCTCTTGAACGATCAAGACCATTGTGTTCGTCACTCTGACGTGACCCAATAATATTTAAATAAATGATGCTTTTGGCCTTTTTTATAATTATTTTATTAAGACTCACAGGTCTAACAAAATATCTTAATTTTTTTATTTTATTATATGCTTTTGGATGCATTACAGGATTTTTTAATTTTTTAATTTTATTGTATAAGGCAATACATTACACTTCAAAGTAATTGAAGTTGTTTTTGTTATAAGATACTCTCGGGTCATAATAACACTAAGCTCTACCTATAATTACAAAAAATATATATTTTTTTTACTTTTTTCAAATACCAAAGGAAATCTATTGAGAGACAAGTTTTTGGGTAAATGTTTTTTTATTTCAATTTAGGATAATAAAATAGGACTTAATTTTGAAATAAAAAAAATAGATTTACGAGTCTAGTGGTTATGATGGGATAAATAACCACCTGACAGCAAGATTGACAGATGGAGATCATGCATATTTCTTTTACTTTTTTCCCTTGAAAACTGACGTTGCTACTGCACATAGAGATTTTTCTTTTTTTAATTTTGAAAGACAAAAATAGATTCCATGAAATAAAAAACTCATGAACTTCATATTACTTGCCCACTCCCACAACCTATAAAATAATATAGTGTGATAGAAAACAAATTAAACTCATTAAAAAAGAGTTATTGTACTAAATTGATAGCCTCATTTATAAATTAAAAGGAAAACATCACTTTTTAACTCTTACCATTCAAATACATTTGAACTTACTAGATTTAAAATTATTAATACCTTGACCAACTCAAAAACAAAATGATCATTCTTTTAAGATTGATTGAATAGATTAATATATATTTTTTAGTTGAAATAAGTAATTAACTTAATAAAATCAACCAATGTTTTTCTTAATTATTTTATAAATATGATAAATGGGTTTTCCCCAATACTCCATGAGGTGCGCACCGTAGAGTTTGATTTGTTGATTTAATGACCCACGGCCCACGGGATGCTCACTGCTTTCTGTGTATCAATAATTCAAAAAAAAAAAAAAAAAAAAAAAAAACTCTTTTTAAATACCAAAGGAAAGCTATTAAGCTATCTTGAGGTAAGTTTTTGTGTGAGGTTTTTTTTATCGTAATATTTTTAAAGTTTTTATTTTATCGTTGGATTTTTAGGAATAATATAGTTTTAGAAAAATAAAACAAAATTGACTACAAAAATAAATTGATGAATTGCTTTATATGAGGCGGTTATAAATGAGATAAATAACCACCTGACAGAAAGGTTGCCAGATGGAGACCATGCATATATTTTTTCTTCCTTGGAAACTGATCATACTGCTTGCACACTGTATATCCAGATTTTCTTCAAATTTATATTCTCACAAGTCACAATTCACGAGTAAGGTATTTCTTTTTTTTTCTCACAATCTTGTTTTTAATAATTGATACAACTTTAGTACGATAATTGAATATCATAAACGATAGGGACCAAAAGAGCATTTAAACTTTTTTTTTCAGAACGGTACATATTCTATTTCTAAGATTGCCACCTAGAAGAAATAAAATGTCTCTGAACGATCAAGATCATTATGTTCCTCACTCTGACGTGACCTAATAACATGTAAATAAATATTGCTTTTGGCTTTTATTTTATTATTTTATTAAGACTCATAGATCTAACCAAATATCTTTTTAGTTTTTTTTACAAACCATTTTGAAGTTTCTCCTCTCCTTTTTGTCTCTCCCTCTTCCCTTTTTTTTTTTCTCTCTTTTTAGAACGGATATTCCATTTTTAAGTATACAATATTGGAGAGTCGCAAATTATAAGGTACACAATTCTTTTTGCTTTTTTACGTTGGCATTGAATTACGCTTAAAAGACTTTTTCAAGTGTCTTGGATTGGTAGTTAGGCTCCAATATATTATTGCTACTATGGGCAGATGAGTAATCTACTTCCTCTATTTATTTATTTTTAACAAAGAAATATGGTTTTAATTTATACATCATTTTTACTCGCACTCTATTTAAATTTTAAATTTTTAAAACTTCAAGTACTAGAAACTCTATATTTAATTCTTATTGTTAGAATATTTTTCTTTTTCAATTGAAAGAAGGTAAGATACAACCTATTTTCCATGAGATTTTTTTTATTTCTTTCTTTGGACAAAAATTTAATTACCTTTTCTAAGTTTTTTTCCTTTTTTTTCATATTTTGATACATTACAATGTATTTTTATTTTTTTATTTTATTATATAAGACAATACATTACACTTTAAAATAATTAATTAAAGTTGTTTTTGTTATAGGATACTCCATTTTACGAGTAAGATCATAATAACACTAGCCTTTATCTATAATTCCAAAAAGATATATTTTTTTACCTTTTCCAAAAACAAAAGGAAATCTATTGATAGACAAATTTTTGGGTAATTGTTTTCTTTTTTCCTTTCAATTTAGGAGAATAGAAAAGGCTTAATTTTGAAAGACAAAAATAGGTTAACACAAGTCTAGCCGTTATGGTGGGATAATAACCACGGGGTAGCAAGGTTGACAAGTGGAGGCCATACATAATTCGTTTATTGTTTCCTTGAAAACTGATGTTGCTATTTGCACATAAATTGTTTTTTAGTTTTTCTTGTTTTTTCTCTCTTCCATATAAGATAATTCTCGGTGGTCTACGACTTTAGTATATGCTATTATTGCGGTGATAAATAACTACCTGACAAAAATTACTGTGCACAATAAAATAATTCAAGTTGTTTTTTTACAAGATACTCTCTTTTATGGGTAAGTTCATAACAATACACTAACCTCTACCACTAATTTCAAAAAGGTATATGTATGTATGTATGTATATATGTATGTATATGTATGATACATATATGTAGGTATATGTATCATAATCGAAGTTGTTTTTGTTATAAGATACTCTATAAGGTCGTAATAATACTAACTTCTATCAATAATTCTAAAAAATATATTTTCTTTTTTCATTTTTAAATACCAAAGGAAATCTATCTTGAGAGATACGTTATTAACAAATCGTAATAGATTAGACGGTTATGATGAGATAAATAACCACCAGCGATGTTGGAGGTAAAGGTCATGCATACATATATTTTTTTTCCTTGAAAATCGACGCTGTTACTGCACATTATTATTTTTTTTCGATTTTCTTGTTTCATTATTTCTCTTCCCTCGTAGGATTACGAACTTTAAAAATATTTCTAATACCTTTTTTTATATACTAACATGTGGGGGTAGGGATCGAACTCACAACTTCGTGGTTGGAGGTATATGTCAATTATCGTTAAATTAGACTCGTTTTTGCAATATTTCTAATACCTTGACGAAATTAAAAGAAAATAAAACACTTTATCACTCTTTTAACAATAATTTAATAGATCAATAAATTTTTTTGAGTTTAGATAAGTAAATAAATTAATATATTTAACCAATGTTTTATCATGTGCCCTGGTATCATCTCCTTGTAATCTAATCCACTTTCGCTGCCTTCCCGCCGTAGATTTTGATTGTTAATTTAATTTGTTTTTTTTTAATTTATGGTGCACTTGACGCTCCCAGTAATTTTTTTTTTTCTTTTTTCAAATACCAAAGGAAATTTATTGATAGACAAATTTTTGGGTGATTGTTTTTTATCCTTTTTTTTTTCCTTTCAATTTAGGAAAATAAAAAATTTTTGACTTAATTTCGAAAGACAAAAATAGGTTTACAAATAACCCTGTTATGATGGGATAAAAAACCATTGGTATCAAGGTTGACAGGTGAGGCCATGCATATTTGAAGAGTACTTGACCTGAAAAAAAATAGCATATTTGGCCGAACAATGTGCCACTCCATTTAAGCTCTCTTAGTGAATGAAGAAAATTTTCCTAAAGAAACTCTAAAGTCCTCGAGTTTTAGAGATCAAGACCTTCTGCCTCTCACAAAATTTCCACCTCCATTATGATACCAGCTTCACAACTTCAAGACAATCGGATGCCAGAAGCACTCGAGCAAATCCCGAGCGATATGGGAAGTCCGAGGTTTCTTTAATAGATACCAATTTCGAGTCATTGTAGTACTAACTTCTACCAATAATTCTAAAAAGATATATATATATATATATATATATATATATATATTTTCTTTTTTAGATTCCAAAAGAAATCTATCTTGAGATACAAGTTTTTTGGTGATTGTTTTTTTTTTAATTTAGAAAAATAAAACAAAATTGATTGAAAGACGAAAATAGGTTGATCGTATTATACCACGTGATTTTTTTTTCAAATTTTTCTAGAAAACTGATACTGCTGCTGCAATATAGTTACTACGTACAAATCATGTATATATATATATATATATATATATATTTTCTATTTAAAAAAGGATCGTACACAAGTACATTTTATGGGACATCAAGAATTTCTTCTCTTTTCTTCTCTCTTGTTCTTTCTTCCTTACTCTTTCTTTTCTTTTCTTTTTTTTTTCCTCTCTTCCCTTCTCCTTTCCACCTTCTTCTTCTTTTCCACTTTGCCGCCGCGCCAACCTCCGATCAAATGTCGTCGGCATATTTCCTTCTTCCCCTACTTGATACAATTTTAATAATTCACAATAATTTATACAATTTTTAATAAAGTCACAATAACATCTACAATTTTAGTGAATCACATATACTTGATATTGTTAAGAATCTTACATTGATAAGATAAGGGACCTAACAAAGATTTATAATATAAGTCGCTATATATTAATATGGTATCAAAGTCCAAAAGACTCAAACGAAATAACAAGGATTTATAATACAAGTAGACTACCCCTTAAATAGTAGATAATGAATATAAAAATGAATTATAGGAACAAAAGAGTATTTAAACCTCTTTTTAAATACTACTTATTCTATTTTTTTTTCTTTTTGTAGTACAATAGATAGGTAGAGGATTCGAATTCATGGGTCAAAACAAATATCAATTACGACTGAGATAAGCTCGTGTTTGTCGTACTTATTCTATTTCTAGAGCTAACATTTAAAACAATTTGACAAACTCACACTTCCCATCAAAAATAGTATTTTGTTCTTTTCAAAAACTATTTAAAATTTCTCCACCCCTTTCTTCTTTGCCCTTTTCCTCCCTACTAAATCAGATCTTCTCATTTAAACTTAAATCAGAAATATCTCTCCATAATTTAATTTAAAGGTACACAATTTTTGTTTATGCATTTCATTGGTACTTCTCGCCCAATGAGTTATGCATAAGAGACTTTTTCCAGTGTCTTGGATTGGTAGCTACTCTTCCAAACATTATTGTTATTATGAGTAGAGGACTAATCCAGTTCCTCTGTTTATTTATTTATTTTTAGGAATGAAATATAGTTTTAATTTGTAAATTTTTTTTTCAAGGACTATTTAAATCTTTTGAATTATTAAAACTTCAAATCCTAGAAACTCTATGTTTAATTCTTATTGTTAGAATATTTTTCCTTTTTAATGGAATGAAGATAACATCTAGGTTGTTTTAAATCGGTTTTCAATAAGATTTTTTTTCTTTCTTTCAATAAAAATTGAATTGTTTTTTCTAATATTTTTTCAGCATATTTTGATATATTATAAGTTTTATTTTATAAGATAATACATTACAGGTTAAAGTAATTGAAGTTGTTTTTATTATAAGATACTCTCTTTTGTGAGTAAGGTTGTCAGGGGAAGGCCATGCATATATTTTTTTTTTCTTGAAAACTGATGTTGCGTACATCTAGATTCTTTTTTCTTGTTTGCTTCTCTCTTAGAAGATAATTGACACAATTTTCGTATATGCCGCTATTATGGAGATAAATAACCACTTGACAACATAATTGATACAATTTTAATAAATTCACAATATATAATATTAATAAATCACAAATAATTTTATAAGGTTTTAGTATTCTTAAACTAAGTTTGTAAATATTTCCATTCAAATATTAAAAAAATTAATCGAATTATTTCAATCAATATGTTTACCAACTTTACCCTTCATCGTTTATATATTGATTTTCTTCCGATAAAATTTGCAAAATGTCTAGATTATTTCACAAAATGATAATACACATCCAAATATATATATTTTAGTAATCAATTTTGAAGTACCTTTATGTTTTATGTTTTAATTTGATAAAATAGATAAAATAAAAAACTCATTAACTTCATATTACTTGAAACATAGTCCCACCCACAACCTATAAAATAATATAATGTGATAGAAAACAAATTAAACTCATTAATAAAAGTTATTGTACTAAATTGATAGCCTCATTTATAAATTAAAAAAGGCACCATTTTGACTCTTACCACTCAAATGCGTTTGAACGTATACTACCTTTAAAAATATTAATACCATGACCATAACTTAAAAAAAACATTAATATATATTTTTTGGTTGAGATAAGTAATTAAACTTAATATATTCCACCAACCTTTTTTTAAAAAAATAATAATAATATATTTCACCAATGTTTTTCTTAATTACTCAAAATACATAAGTAATGATTCCAATTGCCCGTGCTTTTGTGGGTCTATCAATAATTCCGAAAAGAGATTAAAAAAAAAAAGAAATCTTTTCTTTTTCTCTCTTGTTTAGGTACCGAAGGAAAGCTATCTTGGCACAAGTTTTTGGGTGCCTTTTTAAAAAAAAAATTCATAATAATTTTAAAATTTTTATTTCATTTTGAATTTTTTTTAGGAATAATGTAGTTTTAGATAAATAAAACAAAATTTACTTAATTTTGAAAGACCAAAATAAATTGACAAATTACTATATCAGGCGGTTATGATGAGATAAATAACCACCTGACAGAAAGGTTGTCAAGTGGAGACCATGCATATTTTTTTTTTCTTCTTGAAAACTGTTCATGTTGTTTGCACACTGTCCATATCTTCAGATTTATATTCTAAGTTACTATTCATGATAAGATACTTCTTTTATTTTGTATTTTGATGAATAAGGTATTTCATACCCCTTCAAATTTTTATGTGCTTTTTCCCTTATCCATAGGGTTAAATTTATCACATCTCTCCCTTTCCTTTTCATTTATTTATTTTGATGTTTAATATGTTAATTCGGGATATCAAAAATTGCAATAAATTAATTTAAATTAACAATATGTTAAAATTAAATTTATAGTGAATACGACATTATAATCAATTAAAAACATAATTTTTTCAGACCTTGATTTCACGGCATAAAATGGAAATATTTCTTGAAAGGAATGAAAACACACACTTTTTTTAAGTTAATTATTTTATACATCCAAATATAAATATTAAATAATTCTAGAATTTTAAACCACTTTCGCTGCCTTTCCGCCGTAGTATTTGATTATTAGTTTAATTTGTCTTTTTTTAACTTATTGGCCGACGGGACGCGCCCGTTTCCGGTGCTTTTGAGTTTTGTGTCTATCAATAATTCCAAAAAATAGATTTTTTTTAGATACTAAAGGAAAGCTATTAAATTATCTTGAGACAAATTTTTGGATGAGACCTTTTAAAAAAAATTTTAAAAAAATCGTAAATTCGTAATGCTTTTAAAGTTTTTTATTTCATCATTGGATTTTACTTAATTTTCAAAAGGCAAAAATAGATTAATAAATCACATCATATCAAGCAATTATGATGAGATAAATAACTACCTGACAAAAATATTGTCAAATAGAGTCCATGCATATATTTTCTTTTCTTTGAAGTCTGATCATGCTACTTGCATGCTTGCACATTGTACATTTGGAATTTCTTCAAATTTATATACTCACAATCATGATTCATGAGTTGCTAAAAAAAGAAAAAATAAATTAATGAGTAAGGTTATTTTGTTTTTTCTTTTTTCTTTGCAAAAAATGAGTAAGGTATTTCATACCCTTCTAATTTGATACATTACAAGTTTGTTTTTTTTTTTTAAGAACATACATCACAAGTTAAAGTAATCAAAGTTATTTTTTATAAGATACTCTATTTTATGGTTGAGGTCATAGTAACATTATCTTCTACCAATAAGGTATTAAAAAAAAAACTTCAACCAATAATTCCAAAAAGATATATATTTTTTACTTAATTTTGAAAGATAAAAATAGGTTGACAAACCACTCTATATTAGATGGTTATCATCGATAAATAACCGTCTGACAGTCTGGGGAGGCAATGCTTTTTTTTTCCTTGAAAACTGATGTACATTTAGATTTTTTTTCTTCTTATTTCCTTGTCTCTTCTCTTCCTTGTAACATTTATTGATATGATTTTAGTATATACAATTATTGTGTTAAATAAATAATCACTTGATAAAATAGTTGCCACGATATAATATTATTATAATTATTTTCTCTTTTTGCAAAGGAAGATTTCCTTTCCTTCTTCAAATAATACTAAAAGAATGATAATATTATTATAATTATTTTCGTGCACATTTACCTCTCTTTTCTTCTTCTCTCCTCCTTCTTCTCTTCCTAAAATTTGTTGTCATTGAAATTGGTTGCTTCAAAATGATCAGGTTGTCTCTAAGTTTTCCATAATATGTTGTTGGTGGTCCCAAAATACAGGTTGCGATCATAGGTTGGTTTTTTCCAAATATTTTTGTCTTGAAATATTTATTAGTTGGATATCGCGGTTTGTCTCTAGAAGTAGTTGGTTATTTCAAAATATATATTTTTTTTGCCTTGAAATATTATGGTTATCGTCCTCCATTATGTTATGAGAAGAAATTGGTTGTCTGGTTACGATGTTTGTCCCAAAAAATTGGTTATCTCAAAATAGTGGTTGCTTTGAAATAATTATTGTCTTGATTGTTATGGCAACATATTAAAATAATGTTTGCCTTGATATGTGATGTCTTGAAATCTTGGTTATTGCTATATAACGATTTTTTTGAAATATTCGTTTTGGTTGATGTTTCCATTGCCCAAAAAAAAATTGTCTCAAAATATTTCTTGGCTTGATATGACAATTGTATTGAAATTAATATTCCCTGTCTCAAAATGAGGATGATTTAGAAGTAAATGGGCGCCTTTAAAACTTTTTTTGACTCAAAATGACGATTCTCTCCATGAAAATGTTATTTTGAAATATTTATTGCCTCGATATAATGTTTTCAATACTATATCAGTTAAAATGTTTGTTGTATCGATACGACTGACTATCTCGAAAATTGGTTCCTTGTAATATTTGTTTCCTTAGAAATTTTAATGGTTTGACATAACAATTATTTCAAAATATTTATTTCCCTAAAAGAAGGCAGTCTCGAAATTTTTTTACGGTGATATATAATGATTGTTTTAAAAATATTGAGGTATATTCTTATATCTCTTGGAAGAATTATATGAAGAATGGACAATAATAGGCTAGTACCTATACTAACGTTTAAAAATATAACAATATTTCAATCAAATTGAACTATGCTCAATTAGATAAATTGAAAAGAAAAACACTTTATAATTCTTTTAGTATTATTTGAAAAAGGAAAGGAAATAATAGATTAATACTTTATTTTCATCGTATATAATTAAATTAATATATTCAACCAAATTTTTATTTTTTATTTTTATTTTATAAACAAGATAACAGTTGTGGGTTTTAAGTTTTAACCGCTAAAATATCTGAAAGATGGCGTTCGCGTAAGCTTCCCTCCTTCCTTCGTTCACCGCTCCCGCGCTCCCATTTTCCACCACCCGACGCTGAAGATGATGCTGAGAACTACTTCACCGCTCTGTTCTTCAAGCAATTTCTCTCAATCTTTTCCATATATCTCAATTCTTAGTCGATGCTCTGGCCCTTCCCCAAGACGTCTCGCTCGAACTTGCAACTGTTTTCGTTCCTCGATTCTTCATCAGGTGCCCTCGTATCATCTCCTTCGTTTTCCACTTTCGCTGCCTTCCCGCCGTACAGTTGGTATGTTATTCTAGTTTGATTGTTTCTTTCATGATTCATCGGAAATGCAATTTGAAATGTAATGGGTTTGTTGGTATTGACCAGAAATTTGGAGGGATTAGGTCACTAGAGATTCTTTTGTAGGGGTTTTCTTGGGGTTGAAGTGAGTGTTTTCAGTGTAAAGTGATCATTTGTTTTGGCATTTCAGCTACTTCTGAGGTTTTTGAAACTGTGGAGGCTCCGTCAGGATTTGTTGAAATTGGTTACATATCCAATGTTCACGGGACGCAAGGGGAAGTCCGAGTAAAACCCAGTACTGATTTTCCTGAGCTCCGATTCTCCACGGTAAACCAATGCCAATAATTTTCAATAGAACTTGTAAGGAAAAGAGGGAAAAAAATCGACGCAGTGCTACAATTTTGATATATAAGTAAAGGAACTGTATCCCATCGAGTCTTTATATAAATACTTAGCAAATTGTTCCTTTACTTATATATCAAAATTGCAGTTCCTTCACAATTTGCTTGCTCTTTAGTTGATCGTGAGTGTGCACGTCATCATAGCCCTCTTAAATCAATTGCCATTGATATTTAACCTTTTCTCTAGCCCGGCACAAGATGGTTGAAGCAGCAAGTTTCAGGAAGGGAAGCAATTCGAGAAGTTGACCTAGAAGAGGGAAGGGAACACCCTGGTCGAAAGAGCTGGATATTGAAGTTTATAGGAATCGATACTGCCGAACAGGTTCAAATCTATTTCCTTTTTTGTTATGATTAATCATGTTTCTATACTAAATTTTGGTTTCTCTTCTCATTATTACTTCACGTGGCTGTTTATGATCAATCTATAGAAGCTATGGTGGTATAAGTATTGTATTTTAAAATTGTTGTTATTTGAAACTCGAGTGCTAGTTGGAAGGGAAAGAAATAGTGCAATGATCCAACTCCGCCTGGCAGATTTTACTATTTTCACTGATTTTGTTATTAGAGTCATAATAAACTATTTTGGATTAAAATGTGTCAGTAGCCCTGACTTCATAATCTATTCAGGCCAAGCAACTCATTGGATCAGCTCTCCTTGTGAGGGAAGAAGACCGACCAGAGTTGGAAGAAGGTGAATTTTATTCCCGTGATCTTGTAGGCATGAGTGTTATTCTAAAGGTATGCGAATGATTTGCATGTATGAATTTTCTCCCAAACACAAATTTATTTACTTAAAGCCCCCCATACCCTTCAGGGAAATGGTCTGATTTAAGGAAGTATTGAGTTATTCAATGTTGATGTCTGCTTGAAGAGATTATTGCTTTTCTGTCTTTTAGAATGAGGATGTATTTGATATAGCCCTTTGTTTGTTAACAAATTATGGATGATTGCATCCTTCAAGGACCATAGTTTACCGAAATGCTTTTTGGAAGTTGTATAGAATTTTCCACTCTATCTTGAATTGTGGTTGGACTTATTATAAATTTTGTCTTTCATTATCATTGCTGGTTATTTTTTGTTTTATTCCTTTACAAAAATATGGTACATTTTTTCTTTTTTTTAGTTGCCTTTGATTGCTTGTGATACTGATTCCATGCAACCCTTCAGGAAACTGGTCAATCACTGGGGACTGTTGTTAATGTATTTGATAGTGGAGGGGCAGATCTTTTACACGTCATGCTTAATTGTTCCGAAGATATCCTTGATACCACAGGAAATGCAACATCAACAGAGACGGGAACATCTGGTCGCCTTGTTTGGATACCTTTTGTTGAAGCAATTGTTCCTATTGTCGATCTCCAAAGACGAGAAATGAAAATCACTCCTCCAAAAGGACTTCTGGAATTAAATCTGCAATCTGAAGAGAGATCGAAGAAAGAAATACGCCAACTTGTGAGGCATATTCTTTTTCACTCTCTTCCTGCTTTATGAATAAACAATGTAAAGATGCCAACTTACTTTAAGTAGTTAAATGCACACATGAACTGTCTTCATACTATTCAGGCGCTTGAAATCTTCTTGTTTCGTAATTGCCTCTTTATACATGTTTTCGTTGCAATTTATAAATTTGATGATGACAGAAATATGAATTCTGCTGCTGCTTTTTTTTCCCGTCCTTGCTTGCAATTTTACCTTCTTTTTCTTGATTTCGACTCTTAGTTTGTAACCTAGGTCATCCATTGTAGGAATGGAAAGAAAGGAAAAAATTCCAAAAACGTCTCGTAGCTGCGAAAAAGAAACTGTCTGAAATGGAACAGAAGCACGTATTCGATGGTTTCAAATTTGGAGAGAAAGCACAGGGAAGGTTACTTGCGGATCAGATAGTTGCAGTAAATACCAAGTTGCTTCAAAAGGCTTTACAAGATATTGAGGTTCCTCCAAGAAGGTGTAGTTTAATTTTGAATTAAACATAGTTTGTTCTCTGTCTTTCCATACATTTGATTTTCTCCGGATCTTTATTAAATTCAATTCAACTATGAATTTAAGTAATAATACATAACCAATTGCTGATTCTTTATTTAATTTTGAGTTTGCAGATCCTATCATCGTCTGTTCAAATTCTTAAATGTTACAAATATTTGTTCGTTTTCATTTATTTTTCCAAAGATATTGATATGGTTTGTTAAAATTCATGAGTATCTTCTTCATTTACAATTCACTTTCAAAAGGTTTTATGAAGTTTAAAGGTCAAGATATTTAACATCTTCGTTGTCTAATTTTAGAGTTCCCTTGAAGTCAATGAGTCCATGCGTGTTTTTAAATCCTTTTGTCTAATTTTCAATTCACTGATGCTCGAATTCTCAATTGACTCCTTGAATCACAGATTGACTGTTAACGACTTATTTAACGCCTCTAAATTGGAGAAAATACAAAATACTTTAAGGATATCAGATGAATGTGTCACATCTGGTGCAAATGAAGAGGAACCTGGTAAATACACCAGTTTGCAGAAAAATGGACACAATCTCATATCTTCTGGAAAAACTGCCGTTGTTTTAGTTGTCAATGATGATGGTTGGTACTCCGACCTTGATATTGTTAGTGAAAATGCTGAGCATCCAACATCTTCGTCCCTTTCTGATCTACTTTGCGATGATAGAAGGTTTGCAAAGGTTGTATTTTCTATGGCCCCCTCGAATTTATTATCTTGAGTTGAGATCTTCTGGCGCAACTTTATCCTAAATTTGTTGAGGGAGCAATCCCATTTTTCACTTTGAATTGGTCAAAATATGTGGAATTTCCTACTTTTCATGGAGGATTAGATCTAGTAGATGTAATTATGAAATAATAAGTTTATCTGATGTGATTCAATGTGCATTAGCTATGAGATCCACTTGTCATAACTAAAGTTTCGGGGGAAAAAAATAGTTCTTGCATATTGTAAGGAATACTTGCTAATATCAAGATTTAATCCTCAATTTCAACTCTTTCACATTTTACTTGCTCAAATGAAGGTGGTAGATTTACTAGGATTTACTTGCTGAAATGACAATATAGGTTGGTTACGTTAGCTTTTAGGCATTTTTATGAATTAATGCGGAGGGGTATTACTGGGATCATCATTGATTTCTTCTAAGATAAATATTGAAATATTAATGAGCATGGATTATTGCTTCATTGGGAACCTTTTCTAAATTAAACATTTGTAATGCACAGATTGAAGACCGCCCATACGTGCCTCTGATTTTGGTATGCTCGGCTTCCAGAATTCATTCTATTGAAAAGCTGTTTATGGACAATGATTACTTTGCCTTTGATTCCGAAAAGGTCGGTGAGCAGCTCTTTATATGAAATTCATAACCCTATTAATTTAAGATGGTCATAAAGCCATCAAAATAAGTTAATAATTTAAAATTTCATCGTTTCATTTAGTAAAGTGGTTTTGATAATGTAATTTTTAGGTCAACATCCTTAATTTTTTTTTCTACTCATATTCATTGCGGCAAGATTCTAGTTATGCGCACACAATATTAACTTGTGAAGTCTGAACTAATTATAACTCATCCGGAATTGAGATGGACCAAGTAATGGAGTCATCAATGTCAAATAACTTATATGATATGGTTAAAATTTGAAGGAAGTGCTAAAGTTTTCGAATTATAGAAAACACCTTCCCCTAACTTTAATATCTGTGATTAATATTTAAATTAACTAAAGGAGCAGTGTCTATTATGGGGTGCTTTAAGCTAAGCAATCATTATAGAGCTATTAACATTCTTTGAGCTTACTCACTTGGAATCAATTTTCCAGATCTGGTTTTTGGAAGAAGAGAGGCTTCCAGTTGTTAGCAATGCAGCAGATGGACTGACCAAACACAAGATTTTGATGAAATCCCCGTGGGAAATCCTACAATCCCCAGTTGGTTCTGGAGGAGTCATCAACTTGCTTTCATCAACCAACATTCTGGAGAGCCTCGCCAAAATGGGCGTGGACTACATCGAGGTTAGGCATTCGAGACATACCGCTGGTGTTATCTTGTGACGGTTTATAGTCCCTGAGTTTTTGATCCACTGATCTGACAATGTACCTTCTGACAGATTTGCAGCAGCAGCCATAAAAGTGCTGGCATGAACACTCTGCTTCTTGGGTATATCGAATCGTGCGATGCTAATGTCGGGATTCAGCTCCATGAGGGTGCTAATGACTTTGGGAAAAGCTTTGATTTTATATTCTCAATGAACTTCATAAACAAATTGAGAAAGCAAACGGATAAGCTCCAGTTCTATGCCATCCCCAAAACAAATGCACATGTTGAGAAGGTTGACAAAGAGTGGGTTGATGTTTGTTCTTCCTCTCCCAACTCATACCAACTTTGTTCTTCAATCTTTAGTTGGTTAGATGAGTGTTCTTTTGATGAAATTTGTATGATGGAAAATGCTTAATAGATTATTGCTCATGTCTCTTTTCCTTGTGGACATGTATATGAGTTTTACACCATTAAATGTGGTTCAATTCCTCTCCCAATACTAGTTCATGTTACAAATAAATTTAAAATAATAATAATAATAAAGAAAGATATATATAATTGTAACCTATAAAAGCTTTTTCTAATAACTTCAGGGTGTATTATAGTTTTTCACCTAGGGGCGGCACTTATCTCTCACGATTTTTTTTTAATTATCCATTTACTCCAAGCGAAAATAGATAATTAAAGTACATGGTCTAATTTACTCCAAGCTAAAATTTTAGCCAGGAAATATTGAAATTGTGTGATGAGTTCTATATTTAAAGTGGCCAAAAAAAAATTAAAAAAAAAGTGGCAAAAAAAAAAAACAAAAAACAAAAAAGATAACAGAATTAATAGCACAATATCGATTTTGTTTTTTATTTCTTTTTTCTTAATTATGTTTTAAATTTATGAACCCTGTATTATACTTCTATTTAGGGTTTAAAATTATTAACAAAATATTGATGTGACATGGTATGATTATCATAATCATTCAAAAAATTTCATATTCAAATCAATTCAATAATTTATGCATCTTTTATTCTCATCCAGGAGATTGACTTGTCACCCTAATTGGTTCTTAAATAACAACAAAATCAACACAATGTATTCAGTTTTTTTTAATAGAAAACCTTGTATATTAGAATTCATAACAAAAAATTGAATTAAAAAATATCATAACAAGAAGTTAAAATGTTCTCTTGAAGTTTTGAGAAATACTATCAAACAATCATGGTTGTGGCGTATTTGATCATCCATATAAGTTAGGGTGGATCAACCAAGAACCAGGGCACGTGCCTCCCGGATTTTAATTAAATACTATTTGAAAATATTCTCATATGCTTCATGAGTTCTAGTATAAAATTGAGATTTTTCCATTGCATTTATATGTATTTGTGCCTCAAATCATGGATTCGCCACGGCATGTAAAATTAAAAAAAAAAAACTCAATTTAATATTTGTCTCTGGATCAACCGTTTCCTTTTATCTTACTACTTATATATATGTATAATTCTTCACCACCACAACCCTACTTAGATTAAGGCATTAACATTTATAAGTTATTGGGAGAATCAAATTAATCTCCTTCAGATCCAACAAACAGCTCTCGTAGATTTTTTTTCGTTTTCGAAAGGAAATTCATCAATCCTTAACTCACACAACAATAAGCGTGGTTATTTAATATAATACACATTAACTTGTAACTTTGAAATTCTTTAAAAGTCTCTGAACATTGAAAATTGAAAATAGAAGTGGCCTGGGCCGATATACTGGGCCTTGTGTTAGAGCCCATGGGCCGGAGATGCTAAATCAAGTTGCCAAACAGAGCCCAATCCTATCAAAGCCGTAGGACAGAAGCCCTAATTGAACGAACACTCTCTATATAAACCTCCAGAGCCTTAAGCTTATCATCGAAGCTGGGACGGCCAAGGGAAACCCTAATACCTGTGAGTTCCTCTCTCTGATCCGCCGCTAGGGTTTCTTTCGTTCTTCTACCCTGAGATTTGTTTATTTGATTATGTACCGAATATACTTCTCAATCGTTTTCGTTAATCCAGTTTAGTTCAATCGCGGCGTGGGAACTTTCTGTTCCTTCGCGTTACTTGGTTTTGAGTTTTAGCTTTTTAGGTTTTATTGCATTTGAGCTTATTATAATCCTCCTTTTTATGTAATGTATAGTAGTAGGCGAAAATGGCGGTGCCTTTGCTCACGAAGAAGATCGTGAAGAAGAGGGCCCAGAAGTTCAAGAGGCCCCAGAGTGATCGAAAGATCTCCGTCAAGGTATATTTCTTTTCGCTCCGTATTTTCATCTTATCTATTTATGCAATATTAATAGAATTCATAGTAAAGAATATGATGATAAGTATTGTCGCCCCAGTCTTAATTGCATCTATAGATGCATATGGTGACTGACAGTAGTATCTGATTCTCGTTACGGTTAGTAGCTCGTCTACCGTGATCTGGTTTTAGGAACATATTTTCATGATTTTAATATTTTTTTTCCCTCTATATGATGAGGCTTGGCTTTTTGTCCTTAAGAAGGATCAGACGATAGAATGACTCTCAGACTGACTTGGGTCTTCGGATCCATTCTGGTGAATCTAAGATCGACTATCGGATCCTGGATACGACATTCCATATCAATTAGTATTGTTCAATTGAATTCGTTGTTTTAATCATCCTTGATTGTTATGTTAATCACAGCCTATTATGTTAATATTTTTTGGAGATGGGATGTCTGACCGACCTTTTATCTGATCCCTAAACAGCAGAAACGTCTTGCCACCGTAGTGTCAGCAGTCAATTTTTGTGTCCTTGTCTTTGTACTGGGGCATCAGGATTAGCATCCTGATATTGGTTTTACATAGCTTAAGTATTATTTAAGCACTGATTTTTTCGTAAGATATGCAACAAGACGTGATGATGTTAACCCATCATTTCTGCAGTTGAATGATGAATACTTTCATGCACTACCATCTGATCTTAGTTGTATATTGGAATCTAATAGTATAAGCCAAACTCACTTTCTTCTCTATCTGTTTTTGTTTTAAAATCTCCGCTTTTACTGCAATCTATGATGCAAACTACCCACATTCCTGACTTCATGTGATTATATATCCAATATCACCATCTTTCGGCTGAGGTTGCAGTTGATATTTCCTTTTGTTTTATCATTTACTTTTTTTTGGTAACTATAGAACTGAATTTGCCCGTGGTATCTAGTGTTCAGATTTTCATCGAAGTAGCTGGACATTTCGTTTTTAAGGGCATAAATTAATTCCATACAGGTCTTGCGACACAGTTAGCTTCTTGTAACCATGAGCTTTCTGTTACTAAATCCCTGCATACATATCTATATTCTTTAAGAATTATCTGATTTTGAATCTTTGTCACATAAATTCTGTATTTCTCATCTTGTTGAATGCATCTGACAGGAAAGCTGGAGAAGACCAAAGGGTATTGATTCCAGAGTTAGAAGAAAGTTCAAAGGATGTACGCTGATGCCGAATATTGGTTATGGTACTGACAAAAAGACCCGTCACTACCTTCCTAATGGTTTCAAGAAGTTCGTTGTTCACAATGTCAAGGAGCTCGAGGTCTTGATGATGCACAACAGGTTTGTTGGACAATAACTTATAAATCCTTTTACATTGTGCATTTGTCTTATACTTGTGTTGTCTTACTGCAGGACTTATTGTGCTGAAATTGCCCACGATGTTTCCACAAGGAAGAGGAAAGAGATTGTGGAAAGAGCAGCCCAACTTGATGTTGTAGTTACCAACAAGCTTGCTAGGTTGCGCAGCCAAGAGGATGAATGAACAACTTAGAACATTAAAATGCAGTTTTCATTATGCTTTGTAGTGAGATTTGGTTAATATATACTTTTTTTGGTTCATGAAATTTTGATATTTAATGACCTCTGAAGTTGCTACTGTCATCTAAACAATATATTTGCAACCTTGAATTTTGTGGTGTTTTATTCTCCTGCCTGCTTGTTGACAAGATTGCTCGACTTTTCATCAACTACTTGTTGCCACTTGACGATCCATCATGCTGAATTTTCTTTGGTTGTGTGTATTTATATACTTTCCTTTGTCTAAGCAAATCTTGTAAATGGTAGTTGTAGCTAATAAATGTAAATGAAAATGGTGCTATATTTTTCTCAAATTCTGTGTTTCTGTTCATATCGTTTGCTGATGTTTAAATGTCCCCTTCTTAAGAATGGTATGTGTTTTATTAAATGAGTCATTCGTTGTGGTATGATTTATACATGAACTATGTCTAGTGAAACTTGTGACCGCTTATTATCATGAATTAAGTTGGTATTTATATTATTTATTTTTATTTTACTTCGTACTTAAAAAGGTAATTAGAACTTCGTACCCAAAAAGAACATTAGAATTTTACTTCAATCATAAATATTCAAATATTTATGAATGCCCTCATGTTTTATACCATTTGAATTTTTTTAAAGAACTTCCAAGAATTTATACGCTTGAATTTATTTAGTAGATTGGTATAAAGAAAATATTCGAAATCTATCCTTCTTTTTCCCAAAAAGGAAGAAGAGGATATATACGGTTTTGTGAAAAAGATTTATTCCTAATTAAAATTTCATCCAACATTTTTTCTAAGAACAATTTCGAGAATGTGCTAAAATTAGTTTTAGTTTTTCTTTAAAAGAAGTCATAATTCTTAGATTGCCAGATACTTTGACATTTTAAAGTATATATTTCAAAACATTTATTGTATGTCTCATGTTTTTAATGAAAATCAAAGATAGAATAAGAGAGAAATAATGGTGTCTTCATAGTTCACTTATCAGAACTTGTATGATTATTGTTTCCTGGTTTTGTTTTACATGATGGTTTTTCATATCCCTTTAAACAAAGCTTTCTACTAACCTTTTTTCATCAGTTTTTGCTTTACAAGCAAACATTAGAATTTCAAACTCGTCGAAAACTTTGTGAATAAAAGAGAAATTGAAAATTTACCCAACCTAGGATTGTATAGAGCAGCCATTTTAGGCGTGGCAAAGAATATGACTTTCTTAGCTTGGGCAGCACAGCAGAATGTACCCAACCCATCTAAAAAGAAAGAATTTTTGATATCCTTGTTTTTGCCTTGAACATGAAGCATTGCCCCTTCCCTTTACAACCCCAAAGCCCCCTTTGGACACAACAGAGTTAGCAAGTAAAGAACCAGAACCTCCCCTTCCCCCCCATTTATAACCATCTGATCTGCTCCCTGCTTACACATTTCACTTCAATCTTTTCTCCTCTCCTCAAAATCCCAACTTTTTTGGGTCCTCAGCTTTTCTCTTTCTGCCCAAATGGCCAACACACAGATGAAATCCATTGCCACTTTGCTTCTGTTGCTCAACTTCTGTATGTACGCCGTTATTTTGGGCATTGGTGGGTGGGCCATGAATACAGCCATTGATCATGGCTTCGTCATTGGTATGTTTGAATCTTCTTGTTCTGACACCTTGATACTATGTTTGTGTCACCACAACCAGCACATGTTTTCGTTTCTTTTTCATGTTCGACATGTTTCTTCCGCAGGTCCCGATTTTCGACTACCGGCACATTTTTCGCCCATTTACTTCCCCATGGGGAATGCAGCCACTGGGTTCTTTGTGACATTTGCTTTGTTGGCTGCTGTTTTTGGAGCTGCCTCAGCAATTTCAGGACTGAACCATATTCGTTCATGGAGTGTTGACAGCTTAGGTGCTGCATCCTCTGCTGCTGTTTTTGCTTGGACTCTCACTATTCTTGCTATGGGGTAGGCCTTCCTTATCTGTTATCACCATTATCCTTGATTTCCCCATTATTTCTGATCAACTTTTAAGTTACATTATGTCTCCTGTTCATAAATTTTTACGTTTTTGTCAACTTCATCTTTTTACTTATAGGAATATTATGTTTCATCATCGTAGTGATCCATGTTGTAAAATTTGTTGGGCGTTCACTGCTATTTTGCTGATAACTTTTGAAAAAGTACTTTTTTAATAAAAATCATTTTTTTATAAGCACCTTTCGAAGAATTACTAATTTAGAGTTTATTTAACACAGTTTTTAAAGTGGTTTTAGATAATTAAAAGTGATCAATCACGATATTTGATAATAAAAATTATTTTTAAAAAATTGGGTTGCTATAAAATCCATTTTGAAAAGAAAAAATACTTGAAAAATGATTATTTAGAAAGTTATTTTAAAGTGACCGATAAAAGAATAAAAAAGTGCAGAATAAAAAATGTTTAAATTAAAAGATATATCAAACTCATCCTATCTTGATGATAAATACTGACTATTGAGAGCAAATAGATTAAAGTAAAAATTAAATTACAAGTTCAGTTTTTGAAACTTCTAGAATTACGTTTATTAAACTTTTAATTTTGTGTTAGACATTTTTTAAAATTCACATACCAATTAGACACCATGAATTTTTAAAAATGTCAAATAGGTTAATGATCTATTAGACCCAAAATTAAAAATTAAAAAATTTATTATATACAAAATAAAAAATTTAGGGATTCATTAAACACTTTTAAAATTAAAGATCTATTAAACACAAGTATAAGTTTACGATCTCGATGAGGTTGACCTCCAAAGTTTTTTGCTAAAATATGAAAAAGAATTAAAAATAATAATAATTAAAAAATAATAATAACTGACTCTGAGGCTGTGTTATTTATGCAGCTTTGCTTGCAAAGAGATTGAACTGGATTTCAGAAGCACAAGACTGGTGAGAAAAACACCTTCAATTTCTTTTCCCAAAACTTTTATCCAAAACAATTCCAACACAAAATATGCTGATTTAACAAACAATCTTTTTTTTATATATTTTTTATTTATTTTGCAGATAACAATGGAGGCCTTCTTCATCATTCTCTCTGTTACACAGCTACTTTACATTATGGCCATTCATGGCGCTCCATCCATAAGATGAGACCTAAAAGCTGGAAAAAGGCATAGTTTATTTGTTTGATTTATTACCCATTTTCAGGTTTCTTCAATATTGCTTTCCTTTCAACTGAAAACCTTGCAACTTGGCAGGGAGCTTAATTTTTAGGAGATTTGTGTTTTTGTGATTTGTGTGTTGTGATTGAATTTGTATACAACATTATGACAATAAACCATGCTTTGATATTTGTTTTAAAAGCTTTTATGTCTCTCACTTTTTATCTGTTGGATGAATATTTCATAGCAACAACATGAGTTGTTTGTAGACAAACGAAAAACATGAGAGAAACCTACCAAAATTTGTGATTTATCTAACAATTTCTTTTTCTTAATCTTTAGTAACTTTTATTTTGTATCATATAAAGTTAAATGTTAGTGAGAGGTAGTTGTTGTAAGGTAGAATCAATTAAAAAGTTGAAATAAGTTACATTACAAATTTAATTTAATCCGTAAACTGTGTCTAATAGGTCCTTAAAATAAGTATATAATAAGTATCTTAATAAAAAAATTGAAAGTTAAGAGATCTATTAGACATGTTTTATTTAGTACTTACAATCCTAAGTTAGAGAAGCGACCTTGTACTTTAACCAAGAATTATCTCAATTAAGATGGTTGCTTATACGAAAATCACAGAAATAGGACAAGTCCTGCACTCCAATTGGTGAGAATGGAATGCCACTAATTGTTTTTTAATTAACGGTTATCAAACTGGTCCTAAATTCTTATAGTTTTGAATGTGAATATCCATTGAAGACCAACCACGTCTATCACAGAGCTTGCAGATCATAATAACACACGGATCTTTCATCTAAATGCACTTCCTTCACACTGTAGTTAAAGTAAACTGAACTAGTTTACATGATAATATAAGGAATGTAGAGAATTATGGTAAACTAAGCTGCATGGTAATGATAAAATTACCACAAACATAGATCTTAGGATGGACTTTATCGTCCAGCATCACATCACAATTATAAATCAGTAAAGAAATACCAAAAGTTTCAAACTTGTGAAAAGGTTTGCTTCTTTGATGAATTTCGTCACTGCACTGGAACTTCCCCTGGCGGTCTGCATCCATATCAAAGGTTTGAAATATTAGTTTCAGCTTACAAGATCAACAAAACAAACCATTGGCACAACATTAGTGACATTAAATGAGTTAACAATAACGTTCGATATAGCAGAGAGAGGATGCGGTATGGGGAATGTGACTAACCCAACCCCAATGCAGTTGGGAAGATGTTATGATGCAGATGACAATGACACACCTATATAAAATCTCATTCATATAGTTGGCTTAAGAAAACTAAGATAATAATGCACAACTAGAAATAGAATATAGAAAATGAATATATGTGCGTGTCTAGCCAGCTTGCAGGTACCTCGAGGATAACTGCGTGACTCTACTGTATTTGGTTGTCAAAGTAAAGTTATTTGTAGGATATTAAATCTTCGGTACGTGGTCACTATGGTTTGAACTCATTCTATCTAAACCTTTTATTATTTATATTGACCCTTAGTGATCCTGACTCAACTCAGGATGGTTAAGAAATAAACCTGCAACACCACAAGATGTAGAAAGATTCAAAAGAATAAACTAATATGTCAAGAGCCTGAAATACAAGACAAATAAATATCAATGAACTTTGTAGAGGAAACAGAACTTCGTTTCATAAAACAAGGAGTAATGGAAAAGGGGAATAAAGAATCTCCTAGCCCTAAGGACAGAGGGAATCACCAAAAATCTTTCTAATTAGCACACGAGAAGCTAATAAAATTACAAAATTTCCTATCAAGAGAACTCCAAGGAAAAGAAATGAAATGCAGCAAATTGAACTCAGAAACATCCCTTAATGAAACAATAACATTTTTGCAAAACGTCAACAAATAAATGCTGGCAGTTTCAATACATCACCCGCAGCTGTTTTCATTATGGATGAAAGAAGTAATTCTTCAAAAGAACAAACCTGAATTTATCAATTGGAGCCTTTCAGTAAGTCAAATAATCCACAACAACTAAGTAAAGAAGTCCTTCGTGCCACTATTGGAACTGAAGCCGAAGTCTTCTACACAAATGACGAAGCATGGTTATATTTGATTTATTGAGACTTGCAGCAAATCACAAATGATAAAAGAACTTAGCCATACCTGGTTTTTGAAGCATATTGGAGTCTCAAATTCCATAGCAATGGCATCGTATTTACTTGCACAAACAGGAGGAGCAACTGACGAAAGAAACATCTTGTCTTCCATATATTTGGACCCTTTTTCCATCATCCTTGAAGATTTCTGATTGTTCTCCATCGATACAGGTAAAACTTTATCCTCATTTTGTTTTGGTAGTGAATTAAGATTATTAAATGATGATGCTTCAGTTCCATCGCGTAGGTTGGACAATAAAGTATCTGCATCTTCCTTCAACCCAGATGTAACGGAATCAGAAACCACTGAATTCTCAGCAGCTGCAACTTCCATGAGGCAAATTTTCTCTGTAGACACAGTAACCTCAGATTTAACTGAATCAGAAACCAGAGTAGTTTCAACCAATGAGTTGATGTTCTGCCCAACTGGTGTAGATTCACTTAGCCCAATGGCTGCAAATGAAGATTTATCTGCCTCGTCGTCAAAAACATTGGTATTATAAGATGAAGTATATGCTTCGGCTTTCTTATCAACAATGCTACAGTCAGCTGAACTATTACTAGAGTTCTCGTCGTCCCTTTCATCAAATTTCTCGCCAGACTTAATGTACTCGATGTTGATGCTTTGACCAGCATTATTCTGTGCTGATATTAATTCATTCTCATCTTCAACAACACCATTGCCATCAAGTCCTACTTCTTGGATTCTTTCTATATCCAGAGATATATCCTCATCCACAGTAGACAAAACATATGATGCGTCATTCTTCTCCAATTTTTCCTTGTCCGAATTGTGGCAAGCAGGATGATCATAAATGGGATTGACCTCCCTACTTTCAAAGCTTCTCCCATTCTGACTCTTAAAATCCTCGTCTCCTGCTAAATTTTGTTTCAGTTAGAAGCTTAAAGCGTGATGCAAATCGTCTACGCGAAGGGAATCTTTTCTCCCCACCTAGCAGCACCCAGAAAAACGGAAGAACCAACAGCCAATATCCATAATATACATCTAACAACTCAATTAGACAACAAACCAGATTGATAATAGTTAAGGTTACAAATTGCGATTCAAGTAAAAAAGAAGTCTTAATTAGTCTGAGTGGACAGCATGCAGTGTGCACGAAAAGTACATAGAAAAGCATAATTTAACCAAAACCACAAGCAATTCGATCGTAATGGTTCAAACAAAAGAATGCAAAATGGACGAATCGGTAGATAAGTGAGGGTAGATTGGATAGGATCACATTGAAAACAAAACCAAACAACAACAACAACAACAAGAACTATTATTGATCTTGGGCAAATTAAACTATTACTTGAGGAATTGATTTTAGCCTCCCTTTCCTTCTTTTCCTTGCTGCTTTTCGCTTCTTAACACCCGACGGCATGATTGGCCCCTACTCTAGAGTCTTCAATCAATGAGATCTTCTAACGCAACCGAATTCCGTATCTGTGTCTGCAATTATACAAACAACTGAGCGAGAGACAGAGAGACGGAAGAATCGGAGAGAATGTAGGGCAAGAAGGGGAATGGGGGGAGAATTATTGTGGATTTCAGTGGGAGATTCGCGAAAAACGCCATTAATGGAAAGCAAGTGAGCTTATAAAGTGAAATGAGTTTGATTTGGTTGGTTCCATCGTCTTCGCGGCTCTGTCTTTCAAATTAAAACAAGACTAAGAGTACGCATCTTTTCAAAATTAAATAACTATTTAAGATCGATATAAAAATTTTAAAATATATCAATAAAATATCATTAATGGGACTATTTTTAACTTATTCGAAATTAAAATAGGCGAAATGTAATATTTGTTAAATTATATATTTTTATGATTTTCAAAAAATATCAATTCACGTATATTCATATAAAATTGAGATTTCGATATTCCGTCTCGATCACGATTCGAAATCTTGTTGGAAAGTAAATCCATTTTCATTATTATTTCACTTGTTTTGATATTTTTCTAATTTAAATTAGATTATACTATATTAGATGTTTACATTTTAAAGTTCTAATAATATTTTTTAAGATACGGAATGTTTAGGGTGCATTTGTTGGGTCTGAAAATTTTTAAACATATTTAAAAATTGAATTAAATTAAAAAGATGGTGAATATGTGTTTAGTAATATATTTGTAAATTAGTTCATAGCTACAGCCAAATCTAAAATTATATTAATTAAAGTTTTTATTTTTTTTAAATGTAATTTTACATTTTAAAGTTTCAAATTTTAAAATCTTAAACAATAAAAACAACGGATTGTTTACATAATTTTTATTTAGTAGCAAATTCATTGTCTAAACATTGATAGACAATAATTTAACAGTACATCAACCTTTTTTAATAAATTTGATATATATATTTTATATGATAACCTGGTTGATAGTTTTTAATACATTGGGGCAAAATTGAAAACTTTAGACTATATTCAAAATTACTTAAAAGATTACAAACTGTTTTGTATATATTATGCTTTTCTTATTATTTAGACGTGAAACGCTCCTTTGATATTTTATCCATATCCTTAAACAATGTCTGTCCAAAAAAAAAAAAAGAAAAATCCTTAAACAATGCTTACTTATAATAGTTCACACGAACTAAAATTCTATTACTAATTATTTAAATACAAACATCTCAACTTTACACTACAATGTTTTGTTCTTTGTTACAACTTACAAGAATGCATGGTTTACAATACATCACAATTATTTTATACAAGAATGCATGGTTTACAATACATCACACATTATTTTATCGAAACTTACGATAAAGAGCCTAATGTATAATGCAAAAAGCATTTTCAATCTTAAATACTAAATTATTTGCAATGGAATCTGATTAGCTTTAATTTTCTTATTTTATTTCTAAGAAAACTAAATTAGATAGATGACATGTTTGTTTCAAAATATATATATATATGAAACTGGTCAAAATCCTTTTTATTTTTTTAGTCATTCTCTTAGTTGGAAATATATGTTACTTAAAAGCTATGTTCACTTTGACATGAAAGACCAAAATTTACATGTTGAATAAGTATCCGTAGCTATGAATTTACAATATTGTGATCATGAGTTGGTTAAATAGTGCCAAAATGAGCATAACTTATCGATAATTAATATATATATCATTGTGGTTGCGAATTCGAACCCCTATCCTCACATATTGTACTCCAAAAAAATAAAAAAAAATAGTAGTCAATAGTATTTTATTTAGTACACGTGGGAAGATTTAAACCCACAAAAATATTTCATAACTAGTTAGGTTATGTTTAGATTAATTGACCTAAGTAGCATTGAAGCATCTAAATAAAAGTAAATGAGCTTTAGAAAAATTAGTAGGGACCATACATAGATTAAAATTCTACGAATCCTCTAACATTTTAATACTATAGGTCATGTGTTGTGGAGACTAGTCGAGAGTTGGTCATGACCTCCAAATAGGAGAAAAAAAAAGAGGTTAAAAGAACACCTACTTTCATTAAAGTATCGATTTGGTCCATGAATTTTAGTGTTTGTGACGATCTAGTCCTTGTAGTTTTCGTTAAGATTTATCATATATGTAGATAGATGTAGGACCATATGCGTTCTAAATTACAAAAACTAAATAAATTACAAAAACTGAATCATTTATATATAAAACTCAAAATTTAATTTTTATGAGAGACAATGATTAAATATTTACAAATTTTAAATTATAGAAAATAAATGATTACCTACGTTAAATGGGTTAAGTTATTTTAATTTAAAAATATATAAACTAAATTGTTGCCCATATATTTTTTACTTAATTTTTTTTTGTTTTTTGTTTTTGTTTTTTTGAAGATTCGCTATTATTGCTAAAAAAAAATCATTGTATTATTGATTGTTACCCTTTTCAAAACTCTACGTCCATCAGACGGTGACGGAGCGAGGGGACACGCTATTATTCTACATATTGGTTCCAGCAGATCACAACTCAGTAGGAACAAGATTAAGGGAGCAAGGTCCGGAGCTAGCTGGTGGCTACGCTCGCAGATCTTTGAGGAGCGACGAACCCACCGAGTTCTGAACTCATTACTGCCACCGGTATTGACGTTTTCCTGTGGAATTTCATCGATTCTGATTCATCCTGAAGTTGAGGGGGGCAGACGCAGGAGAATTAAGCCATGGATGCGCTCAGAAAGCAAGCCAGCAAGCTCAAGGTTCAAGTTGCAAAGCAACAGCAGGTGATTTGAGAATTACTTGTTTCAGTTTCTTGATCTTGTCGGTTTAGTTCCAATTCTGGTTTATGGTTTTGATTACTGTTGTCATTTTCCCCGGTTAAGGGGAGGAAGCAAAAGTCAATTGAGGCATCTTAATGGTACTGTTTCTTCTTCAGGGTCGTTATCATCCTGTTGTTAACTTTAATTTTAAACTGATTGATTTAGTGGTCTGTTATTCTTAGACATGTAGTGAAATGCTGAAATTTTTATCTTCCCTTTCCGATCTTACATATTTCATATATAGTAATGGCAGTATCATATGGAAATAATTCCAAGTCTGAAACTTCTGTTCTGTTCTCGTCCCCTCTTTGGTTGGCTGAGTTAGATGCAAATTGTTGATATGTTTTTTGTGTCCCCATGTCACTGCAGTTCTGTTTTGAACCCTGTTTGCGGTTCTAAAACTAAGCATATTTGATGATATTTTTGTTTAGAAGACATGATCACTGCAAGGCAAATAAACCAACTTCGCAAATGTTTTGAAGTTTATTTATTTGGTTATTGTTCTTATATCTTCAATTTAGCTGGGCAAAGGACGTCCACTTTTTGGATCTTGATCATCATCTCAAGTTTCAAACTTGCTATATGGAAAGAATAGCAAAGAATAAAAAATCTATAAGAAAGAATTACTTTTCCGAATTTTCAGGCTGTAATAAAGCAATTTGGTGGGACCGGCTATGAGCATTCAGATGTGATGGTGATAGATGAGGCTGAGATGCAGAGACATCAGCAACTAGAGAAACTATATAGATCAACTCGTGCCGGAAGGGTAACATGTTATGCTCATTTTTAACCGTTATTTATAAGTACCCAAATTGCACCAATTCCTTTCTGTCATAAAGACATCAAATGGTTTTGTATTAGCAACTATTGATCATGATATAGTGAATATTCAGTACTATGCATATGCAAAATCCCCCTTTGATAATGTTAATAATAAGACGATGCTTGCCCAGAAGTTAACGTGAATACAGATAAAAGAAGAGATCTGGGATTTGTGGAGTAAATTGGTATATTAGTGAATGACACTTGGTCACGAAGTCAGATGTTTGAAACCCCCGGGAGCATCTTGTATGATATTAGGGGTGTATGGTGGTTGGTTTAGCATGTTTTTAAATCCGACTGGCTTGATTAATTAGTTTAGTTTTTGTTTACTTACAAACTAAACCATGCCAATGGATAGTGCAAGGTTGGCTTTTTTTTCCCCTTTATAAGGACCACACTATATTGATTTCTATATATATATATATTTTTAACAAAATATAATATTTTAAGGTACTTTGCAATCTAGATTTGAATGTGACCAAATGTGAGTAAGGATTCAGAAAAAATATGCTATATAATGGTTATTATTAATACCATACCAATTGTCAGTAATAAAAATGGTTCTTATTAGTACCTGGGCGATCCCCTTTGCCCTTCCTTACATGGGGTCCACAGTCATAATACCAACCTACAGTGAACTTTTTTCTAATCCTTTATGGTAAGCTGGAGCTAAGCTCTTTCTTACTAAAGTGATCACGCATGGCGATCCACTTTCTCCCTTCCTCTTTATTTTAGTTGTTTGTGTCCTTAGTTAGATGGTTGATCAGGTAACAGAGAGGAATTCGATAAAGGACTTTTGCATTGTAATTGTAGAGGTGAGGTTCATTGTTCATTTTCAATTTACTTATGACTTAACATTAAAAGAGCTGAATGCTCAATTTCTGGTATCAATTGCGATAGTCGGAAATCACACAGCTATATCTTCATCATATTGAACCATTAGGCGTACGAGATTCCAAAACTTCTCCCATGAAGAAACCTTATCCCGAAAACTTTAATGTTTGTTTGAATCAATCTACTTCAAGTTACTTATTCTAATCATGAACTTTCTGCTTCCATTTAAATCGATTTTGTTATACAACCTGTTCATTTATTTCTATAGGATTTCCAGAAAGATATTGTTAAAGCAGGAGAAGCATTTACAGCCATAGGCCATAGGCAAATGGAGACAGGTGAAAATTCTGCAATGACGTTATGATTTGACTTTACAGCATGTCCTTGAGATATTTTACTGTGCAAAATAAAGAGTTGACCTATTGGTCATTCATATGTTGGACAATTGTATTAACTCGATTTTATCAAAATCGGATTTCATGTTTTCCTTCATAATCCCTGTGTTCGTCAGGAAACAAGTTATCTGAGGATTGTTGCAACTATGGAGCTAATAATATCAATGAAAATATATTAGCAAAGGCTGCATCTATATATGGTGATGCTCGTAAGCATGTGGAGAAGGAACAGGAGGACTTGATCAAGCTTTTATCTTCACAGGTTGGTGTGAGCGCTGGTTAATTTG
Organism: Momordica charantia; assembly: GCF_013281855.1. Classification (NCBI taxonomy): domain Eukaryota; kingdom Viridiplantae; phylum Streptophyta; class Magnoliopsida; order Cucurbitales; family Cucurbitaceae; genus Momordica; species Momordica charantia. The sequence goes on along the minus strand of NW_028275253.1, from coordinate 3,827 downwards.
TTGTGTTTGAAGTTGTATCCTTGCATTTATATAGAAACTTAACATCTTCCAATTTTATTGGATGTGTTCTCTATGCTTTCTTATTTTTATTTTGTTCCCGAGTTGACAAGTTGAGGATGGTAATAGAACTTCAGTGATCATATTTTGTCTTTCACTTAATAAATTGCGATGTTCTCAAGTATATGGAATGGAACCTCTTTCATATTGGTTGGAAGCACCCCGACCCTGGCATCTTTTTGTGTCAACTTTTGTCAAAATTTTCAAACCATCTTGCCATATATGTGATTTTCAGATTATTAGCAGAATGAAAAGTGAGGACTCCGTGAAATTTGTGGCTTTTTATTGGTGTACCCTTTCCAAAGGTTTGTAATTATGCTACTTTTTTTTAGGCAACTGGAGCAGTTTGTTAAGCTCCTATGGCCCCTCAGGTGGATCTCCTCTCCACCTTTTCTTTTTTGTAAAATTTATTGTCTTTTGCTGTTTTGCACTGTTTTGCAATAACAAATTGTTCCTTCTCAAATTAAATAAAAAGTGCGGGCCTGTGCGCGTAAGCTCGTGTGCGTGTGCGCATGTGTATGTATGTACATATTTAATGGAAATCTGACCTTTATTTAGAAATTGAAAGAACATACACGAGAAAAACAAAAAAGAATCAGCCCTCCACAAAGGAGCCTGAACTGAGAAACAAAAAATTCTCCAATTTCTCTCGAATAAAATGTCCATAAGATAGCAAGAAAGGTTGCACTCATGGGGTTCCAAAACGGTTGAAGGAACAATACTTCCTCCATCATCTAGCAACACTGGCTATTATGACCCAAGAGCACATCAAATGTCTCCAAAATATATCTCTAATCGAAGTTGCAAAATGACATCTCTATTCTCTATTATACATGATCCAGACCCTGCACAAGAAATATTTTAAATATCTTTATTAACTATTAAGCAAAGAACGAAAAACTTCTTAAATGCAATCATAAATTTTAAAAAATTGTATCTCCTACCAATAGTAAATAATAAAGAAGAACAATGACTCTTGGTTTCCCAAGATCTCTTACAATTGTAGCAGCCTATATAGTTTAGAAACAAACAACAAAGATTCGACCACAAGCTCATGTTTGTTAAGATATTAAGTTTGTTTGTGCTGAAATTATTACATGTTTGCTGTAGTATTTAGCATAATCTAAACTCACATTGCACCTTCATCACTGTACTATCCCATGATCGAACATGGTTGAAGAATATGCTGTACCCCTTTCCTTTCTCATGAGTACCCTTAAATTAGAAAAGAGTGTCACATTGTGTGCATATGCTCTCTGCCTTTATGTACATCTTTTAGTTCTACCCCTTCCTTGAGTTAATTGTGGTTAAACTTCTTTTTATTATTATTATTATTTTTTTATAAGAAACCGAAAAACCAAATACATATATAAAGGCATACAAAAAAGAAAGCCTGGAAGGAGGAACCCTAATTAAAGAAAGGGCTTCCAATCCAAAAGAACTTTTTAATTATATATATTTTTTTAAATTGATATAACTAATGTTCAAAATGATATATGCCAAAACGAGCCTAGCTTAGCGATAATTAGCGTATATCCAACCAAGAGGCTGTGTGTGAGTCGATCCCCCACCCCCACCCCATATGTTGTAACAAAAAAAAAAATGAAACTGTCATGGTTGGCACTGACTTTTTTTCCTCTCGCTCTCTCTCTTCTTTTTATATTTAAATTACTTAACAAATAATTTAAACACGGAAGCTGTTGATTTTTCAGATTTTAGATCCATTGAGAGCAATGATTACTGGTCCTCCTCTAGAAGATGCTCGAAATCTTGCTCAACGTTATAGCCGAATGAGACAAGAAGCAGAATCACTGGTATTAAAAGTTTTCATCTAATCATCAGTTGTATGCAGTACTGAATTGTTGGTTCTTTTTCCTCCCCATAAACCTTGATTTTTACTTTTTCTTGTATTTGTAAATTTGTAAGTTCGGAAAATGTAACTGCCTTCTCAATATTATTCAGGCAGCAGAAATTTCCAGAAGACGAGCACGTGTGAGGGAATTTTCTAACCCTGAAAATGTTGCAAGTTACATGCTTCAGAAGCAAAAATGCAGGAACATAAAGCAAACATGGCAGTTCTTGGGAAGGAAGCTTCAGCTGCATTAGCTGTGTTGAAGCTCAGCAACAGAGATCACTTTGCAGAGGCTAGTTGCTATGGTGTGTATGCATTTTGTTTTAATTGGACAAAACACAATGTAAAGCATGCATTAACTAGTTAATATATGTTAATTCATGGTTGGAATGCTGTGATGAGTATGATATTCATTATGATGCTATTAATTTGAAGGTTGAAGGTGAAAAGACATATCATCTCAGAGTAGCTGCTATCCTTGGGGAGGTTGAAACAGAGGTTAGTTTCTCTTGAATTTTTGTTACATCTACCATCATAATTAACTTTATGGATTGTTCGTTATTTTGTTTAGATGGTCACAGAGAAACAACGAAAGAGTCTGCTCCTCTTTGATCTCATCAGAAAATCACTCAGCGAAATCATCATTCTTTTTGCTGAAGTATGCCTCTCATTTACCATTAGTATTTTTTTTGAACCATCCACTTTTCATCTTATTTTGAACTACTTTTTCTATATTCGCAATACAACTTGTTTGTAGGATGTCTGCTGTGCGAATACTTTACCCCATTCAAGTGCCACTTTTATTCATTATCTAGTTTTGAATTCCTTTAATTCCTTCATAATGGCTTTCCAAGCTATCAGTTTTCGAGAGGATGGAGAAAAAATAGAAATAAGCAAGTCAACGTTTGAGGGAAACAAGGATAATTCTGGATACGCATGCAGCTCCGAATGAGTGAAATTGGTCCCATTTACTCAACCAAGAACTGACATGCTTTCTGCTGTGGTTTATTTGGTGATGAGCCTTGCGGAAATATAGCTAATATTTGCAATATCAATAATCTGTCCTTTTGTGCTGCTTAATCAAATGTATCTAATGGTTGGTTCACTTGGAGTTGGACAACCTTTTGCTCTCTTTTCCCTAAAATGACCTCAATTTTTTCCATGAACTGGCTCCTTAGATATGCCGTTTATTAATTGGTCATAATTTATAAATCTTTTGTAATATGTGCAGGCGGTGCATCCTTTTACTCCAGCATCAGAGAAAGAACTGAGCTTGTCAGTTGGTGACTATGTTGTCGTGCGGAAGGTACTTACTACTTTTATCTCCTTAAGACAAACTTCTCAATTGTTTCAGTTTGTTTTCAAGTTCGTATGTTGCAAATTTGGACGCTATAAATGTCATGAACTGTGACTAGAAAGATCTCGAGGACATAATTGCATCTTTCTTCAGAACCTAGTGTTAGTTCTATTATATTAGTTTTCTATCATCAATTTTTGTCTTCTTTCTTGTTTATTCAAGTGATTCAGTGACAAGTCATGTAACTTGGTCTTGTTGTTAGTCTCCAATCCCTATGATCTGATACTAGTGAATCAAATAATTTGTTAAAGGGGTCTGATTGCAGTAAAAAAATAAAGTTACACTTTCCCTTATTCAATGCATAATGTACAGAAATAAATTTGGGAGAGCTTAGGTTTGATTGGTTGGAGCCTTGATGCAGGTTCCATAAGGTTGTTAGTGTTCATTTATTAAGTTGTCAATGGTTGTGGGGCTTTCAAGCAACAGGGGCTTCGGTACTGTTGTGGTCTATAAGCATCGTGGATTGGTGGGTAAACTGGATAGATAGCCTCTTGGATATTTCAGAGGTTTCCAAAATTATCATATCCTAAAGTTTGGTACCTTTGTCCTCTACATCAATGT
>NW_028275252.1:0-43644 GCF_013281855.1 Momordica charantia | reverse complement strand
CAAATGCCAAGTGGAATGGAGCAGGCCATTTATAAAAATTGATTGGTTCTTTCTTATTTTACTTGCTCTTTTCCTTTGATTTCATGAGGTTCTATAAATTATCTCGTGTTATTCTTAATTCCGGTATGAATCACTTAAAGACTTGGAAAAAAACGATCTAGGAAAAATAACCGACATCATAGGAATTCTTTGATTGAGCAATTGATTCCTCTCGTTAAAAGATATCAATTCAAACAAGAGACCTAACAAAGGTTTATAACAATAGACGTGAGCTATACCTCCCAATTGATTTTGAGATGAAACCTCGTTAATATTGATATTGTCTATCTTCAGCAGGGTGTCGCACAAATAAAATCAACAACCTCCTCGACTTTAATTTCTCTCCAAAAAAGGAAAAGTGAAACAAAAATGAAAACAGCCATCAAGCAGCCCATTTTGAGATTCGAGAGAATTGATTCATTTTTCTGGTCATATTACAACCAAAGGAAGCTTCATACACGAACTTAAGAAAAATAACTACAAAAAACAAGAACACCATTGACATTCTTCAATTCATAAAGTTTAAGGAAGTTTCTAAAGCACCGCGTAATACTATTCAACCTCGTGGGGAATATTGCAGCTGTTTTTTTCAAGATCACTACAAAAAAAAAAAAAGCACTTTCCTTTTCCCATGGTGTACGTGGAAATTGGTTCTTGTTTAATTTCTTCATCTATAAATACTTATTTATCAGATTTTCTCCACTCATCTCATCATCTACCTTTGAACTAAGCAAATTAAACTGATTATCTTACAGTTCAAAACTCACATATTCCAGTTCCTTCTTCTTCTCCTATAACCCAATAATGACAATTGGCCTCACAGAGTAGCAGATCAAACTGCCATAGCCAAGGATACCAAGGTAATTTTCTCTTTATGGGACATCCTCTCATTTTTGTGATTTTAACTATTTTATATATATATATATATATATATATATTTGAAATAACTCAAGATTCCTTTGATCAGTTTTCTACGTCTGATCTCTGATTCTCAACGCAGGGAAACACCAGATTTTATCCAAGAGGGTTAAACATCACATGGGGTAATGACGATCGCTATTGGCATATCTCTAACTCCAACACGTAAGCATCTCTTTCAAGCGTGTTGAGAATACGAGTAAAAAATTAAATTTACTGTAACCTATCAACTTAAGTACTTCTGGATTCAGCCGTAATTAATAACATGATACGTACTAGACTAGGAAATCCGGTATGCTTGAGCTGCTGTTATGTCATGTACTCTCAAATAATATTTATGGTCGTTTGATAGTGTTTAAAGTTATCATGACCGGTTAGATTAAGCTTTTGACTTCAGTGGTAGTTAAACCGTGTAATTTTATGTAATTTTTGTAGGCCAAAAAGTTCATCGGTGGCGGAGCTGAAGCAAGTTTCATGGCTAGAAGTGACATGTTCAACAGACAATGTGGAGGTTGGGAAGAAGTACAAAGTGGGGTTCAATGTATCAATGAAACCAGATGCATTTGGATGGAATGGGATTGAGGTTTATTTATGTAATGGCTAAGGTGGGAAGTCAGGAAAGTTCATGTTCAAGAAAGTTCTTTAGGAGACAAACAACAAATCAAAGTCTCAAGATCCCTGAGGAGCCCTTAGAAATCACAGTTGATGCTTCAACTCCCAAAGAGCTTAGAACAATTCATCTTCTTGTTTGTATGAAGTTTGGACTCAGAAGGGAAGGGAGGATTGAGGATTCATGATGCATTTGTTCAGACGATTGGCTGATTAAACTTTTGAACCATTAGTAATTAATTACCTATCAGTACATGAGAGATTTGTTTTATTTTATTTTATTGTTTAAACACGATTAAACCATATTTTTGAAGCTTTGTAGATGTTATGTTATGAGTTGATATATATTGTTGTTGAAAAATTGAAGGATGGTTTAATAACTATTATTGATCCATTATGTTGAGTCATAATCATACCCAATTAGCTGTGGATTTGTGAGAAATTTGTTAAAGTTTAGTTGAAGGATACTGATTTCTATAGTTGCATAGTGATAATTTTAATTAACAAGGAGTTGATTATATGACAAAAATCTCAATTGTTTATAAACTTGCGTATTAGGCTTGTGGCCAAATGGGGATATCCCCTCCCCGATTCGAGTCCCGCGGGACGTATAGTTGGGGCTTCCTCTATTTGGGGACGAGTCCTGTAATGCCAATTACAGTGTTGGGTGGCTGTCGAAGTTTTTTACCGCAGAAATCTCAATGTGTAAATTAATTAGTAATTTTTTAGTAGTGTACAAATTAATGGAGAAAAGCTCAAACTTGAAAATTAAACAAATTAAAGGCAAGGAATATTACCAAATAGTAAGAGAGGCTCCAAACTGCGCATAAGTTAAAAGACAACACATTAATTGGATCCTCCTCCTCCTAGCCAAATATAAAATTTTCCATAAAAAAGGTGAAATTGCCATGGATAGCAAAATCTTTATCTATTTCAAAATATGTCGCCTCTTTTAAAATTTTCAAATATAGTATAAATTTTCATTTATATCAATAATATATTACACACTCATATCAGTAGTGTATTAGATGATATCACATACATATTGTAAGTATATCAGACAGTCATATTAGTAGTATATTAGATATATATCACATACATATATAAGTAGTAAGATATATTAAAGATGTATTACAGATATATATTATTTGGGTAAAATTGTCATTTTTAAAATTGGATCTTCGTTTTTTATATTTAAAAAAAGTGATATATTTGGAAAAAAAAAAATAAATGTAGTTGCTATTTTGCTAATTTTGCTAATTTTACTAAATGGTTTTGCCATATTTGTAATTGCCCCTAAAAAAATACTTAAATATATTTAAAATCGGGTTCAAAATCTATATATAAAAGTGAATCAATATTTCCATTATATAAAAAAACAAGTTGATGAAATATAAAATACGTTGTTAAAAAAATAGACATAATAATAATTTTAAGTTTATTAAAAAAAAAAGGTGAAATGTTTATTTTTCAATTGAAATATATTTGTTTTATAAATTTCTTGATTTTTTTTATAAATATACATCGATATCAACATTTTATCGACATGTCCATTAAATTAAAATCTCCACAATATTTTCGAGACATGAATATATAATAATATATTCCTCATATTTAGTGTTTAAAACTTATGTGGAGATGAAGATCCAACTCAGAACATGTGGTTGGAGATATTGTCAATTACCACTGAGCTAGCAGTTTTGATGGGAATTTAAAGATATCAGCATTATCGAAAATTATAATTTAACTTTGCGGCCAAAAAAGAAAGAAAGATGCGTAGGGATAATTTCATCACTAATATGTAAAAACCCTAGAGGTGGATGTCTAGCAAGTCAGTCCACAGAACACTTGAGAATCAACCTCAACCACTGAAGCGTCGTGGACAGCTGAAATCTCAGGCTATATTTCTATAAAAATATCAATAAATTAAATTAAAAGCAACTTGTGGAATCTATTTAATAAAATAATAATTCGTTTTCAACTTTTGCAAAGTTGAGCATCTCAAGCAACTTGTTAATTGCAAGTGTGGTAATGTTTTCAACTTTTCCACGGCTACCTTTAATTTCTGTTATTTTTTAAAAGCTCATCACATTAATTATTTCTTTTCTTTGACAAATCATAAAACCTTATTAACTTTATGATTGTGGGATGAAGAATCAAACGTTGGATCTATAAAAAAAAAGAGGGTTAATTGATTGACAGATATTGAATGTAAAAGATAGATTATTATTCCTTGGAGGTGGTTTCCTTGACTTTCAAAATATAGTAACATATATATAACTAGTGGCCAATGGAAGTAGGTCTCCGCTTTATTCTTTAACACCGACATCTCAATAGTATATTTATTCAAATTTGTCAACCTGTATATAGTTTAACTGGTCAAGTCATATATCATCAACCAAAAGGTCAAAGATTTCATATCCCCACCCCGACATCTTATTAGGTGAAAAAAAAATTTCATGCTTGCTTTTAAAATGTTGAGATACTCATCAATAAATTAAATTTACCCAATCCATTGAGTGATGTGGTTTATTAATCTTTAATATTAAATACTCACAAGTCAATTATAATGAGAAATTCATTAATTTAGAGGTTTTGAGAGTTCAAATTCCATGGTGGCCACATGTTTAGGATTTAATATCTTACACGTTTCTCTTACACCACCAACAAATTGAATTATATGTGTTATATTCCTCGATTCCTTTCCATCAAAACTATCCCATCCCAAACAAAAAAAAAAAAAAGAAAAAGAAAGAAGAAGAAACACCAAACCAAGAGATAAGAAGAGGAAGTCAATACAATCCAAGAGTACACAACAAATCTCAAGAGAATTCAATTCTCCCATTACTTTACAACATATATTGCAATATGGTAGTATATAGAAAAGCTTCCTCCAAAAATAAATTCTTCCAATTGATTTGGGGCACCATCTTTAAGAAAAATATATAGTGTCATAAGTATCTCAAATATCTGTATAATAGTATTGATATTATCTGCTTTGAACATAACTTTCACGCTTTACTTTTGGTTTCACCTAAAAGACCTTATACCAAAAAAGATAACTGTCATCATCTCTTCTTTAACCAATGTGAAACTTTATTTGTACTATTTAGAAACCCAATATATATTCTTCCACTCTTTTTTGCTCTATAAAAGCCTTATTAATTAATTAATTAATTGCCTTATACTATTCTCACTCATCACTCATCAGAAGCACTAAAATAACTGATATTCATTCGAGAGACAGAGAAGAAGGTTGAAGGAATTATATGTGGAACTTGTCTATCATCCTGGAGATGGGTCTCCTTTGGAAACCTCACTACAAAGTTAATTCCACAGACGCCATCAAGGATGAGGTATGCTTTGCAAACTCTTTAGCTTATGGTTTCTCTCTTGCAATCTAAGGTTGCTTTGGAAAAAAATAAAGAGAATTAAAATACACCCACATAACGTGTATTCCAAATATGGTAGAAAGTTTCAACGTTTAACAAAAAAAGAAAAAAAAAGTTTAATCCAAATCAAGCTTAAATAAGAAAAATGAAAAATGGAAAATTTATTAGGGCATGTTTAGCAAGAATTACTCTTTTGAAAGATTCGTTAATTTCAAACTTTCATAGGGCTTGTTTGATAACCATTTCTGTTTTTCGTTTTTGATTTTTTTGTGTTTTAGTTTTTGGTTTTCTGTTTTTAAAAAACAAAAATGTTTCATAACCATTTTTTGTTTTTTCGTTTTTTTAAAAAATGGAAAACCAAATATGTTTGGTAACCATTTTTAGTTTTATGTTTTTAAAATGTTAGAAATTTGAAAATACATATTAGAGAGAGAAAATTCTATGTAGAGTAGAGATGACAATGATGGTGGGTGCGAGTGAGGATGCTCTCCCCCATTCTCGTGCTCGTGAAAATTTTAATCTCTGTCTCCACCTCGTTCTTCGATCCGAGAGACGTTCTCGAGAAAAATTATCGGTTTTATAATTGTTTTTAATTATTTTTAGAACTTAAAAAAAAATAAAAAAACGTGATAAATATATATAATTATTAAAAAATGGAATCAGGGACGAGGTCGGGACATGCATTTACTATTTATGGGGCCCGACCTTGCAGAAATTTTTGTCATCCCTAATGTAGAGACATTGAAATATAAGTTTAGAGAGATATAACTAATTAAACTTTTGGAAGATAAATTTTAGAGAGGTAAATAAAAAGATTTAGAAAAAAATTAGTGAAAGAAAAGTTAAAAACAAAAAGAGAATAATTTTAGAGAAAAAAGCTGAGAGGAAAAGATATTTAAAGAAATTAGAAAGAAAGAGAAAATAATAGTAAAAAATTAGAAATAAAAATAAGATTCAAAATGTAATTTTTAGAGAAAATAAATAAATACATAGATAAATAAAAATTACAATAAAAGAAATTGAACGAAAAAATCGAAGACATAATTTTCAGAAGAAAAATAGATTAGAAAGAGAATGAAAAGTTATAAAAGACGAAATTTTAGAAAGAAAAAAGTTCGGAAAAATATTAAATCTTAAGAGAGAGAAATGAAACGATTAACTTTTAGGTGACTCATGCAAGATTTCAGGGAGAAGTTTTATTGTATAGGATAAATTTCATGTATATTCTAGAAGGTAAAAGTTTTCTCACTTCTAAAATTACTTAGATGTCATTGTAAAAATTGTTAATTTTGCGATGATGAAAAGAAAGTAATTCTTGACATGTCAAAATCACTTCTAATCATGTCATAATACTTTACAATGATAACAATTACGTTAACATTTGAGATAAAATAAAGATTTTTTCATACATGCAAAGTTCTCGATCCAAGTAAAATATAATCTAAATTAAATTCTCTTAGAGAGATAATTTTGTGACGTAAAAATTATAAATTTAATCTTAGTCGATTCGCATAGAAAGGTTAGCCATCTTAGTTTGGTCGTTCATATTTTTGAAGCTGGTACATTATTTTAAAACATAAATGAAAAGATACGATCCCTTATTTTTATATATATATATACACTCAGTATAAAATAATTATGTATTTTTAAATATAAAACAAAGTCTTAAAATTTACCGAGTGTCTTTTGTTGGTCATAATATTGTTCAGCCCAAACAACAAACTCCAGTTATAGGGGTTTATTACCGTGAGCCACACGATATCAATTCTGAGAAAAAAAAATAATAAAACCTTAAATTTACAAAAACCAACCTATTTAATATTTTTTTTTTAATTTATGGCATATAATATGTCATTTCTAATTTTACAGGGTAATAAGTTCAAATTGTATCCAAGGGGACTAATATTACATGGGGCAGAGACAGCCGTTATTGGCAATTACCTGGTAAAGACAAGCCGTGAGCTGCAACTTTCTCATTTTTATCAATTCTCCTATACCTATTAAATTAATTTTGATGGTCTAATTTCTTTAAAGTGGAAAACTGATTTTATTTTATTTATTCTTTTGTATTAAAAAAAAAGAAAAAAAAAAAAATATATGTCTGGATGAATTCTCCTCTACTCTATTCGTATTTCGTTCTATTCAGAGATTAGTAGTGTGGTTTGTGAGGCAAACTTTTACGTTCTAACTTTACATATATAATATTTCAATTCCGAGCAATTTGTCCCTCTCTTTTCTTCTTCGCTCTACCACTATTGTTAAGGTTGTTTTCATATTTTTTATTTTTTATATTGTGGGCTTATTTGTAATTCAAATTTGACCTATTTAATTTGTTTTAGACCTTCTTGATTATAAAAGTAAAGTCATTCGGGTTATTCTTAAGTCCAAAGTAGACAATACTTGTAGACACCGTATTTGGTCCGGCTCACTTTCGTTTTTTTTTTTTTTAAAATTTTATTATTAATTTATTTATTATTATTTTATATATTTTTTTATGTTTATTGATTTAGTTTAAAATAACATAATTTACTTTATAAAATTTAATGTAAAGTTTTAATTGAATCAAATTAAGTTTTAAAATTAGATTTTATTTGAAAATAATTGTTTTTTTTAAATTGATTTTAAGATAAAAAAAAAACAGTTTTCTCCTTTGATTTTTCCTTCATACGTATCCCCTCCCTCTTTTTCTCTCTTCTCTTCCCCTTTTTCTTTTTTATGGTTAGTTTTAGGTGTATTCAAGGAGGGCTGCAGTGGAGAGGAAAGACGGACATAACCCATACAGAGAAGAATTCACTTCCTTCTTTCTCTCTCCATCACCTTCTCTTCCTCTTCACCCAGGCCGGCAACCCCAACGATACACAGACTACACACGTCCCCCGATGATCACAAGTTCAGACCAACCTGCACCACAGTAGTCCAGCGCAAAGTTCTACAATCGACGCACGGATCACCGACCGCCTGAATCCGACCTCGAGTGCTCCTTCACGGTTTCAGACCCGCGGGCACACCCAGAATTTCTCTCAGGCAGTACGTGGTATAGAAAATGGTTGTTTTAGAAATGATTTGATTTTTTTTTATTTGTTTTAAATAAGCTTGTTTTAAATTTGATATATATATTAAAATAAATTTGTTTAAATATGATTTGGTATATTTTAAAATAGATTTGTTTAAATATGATTTGATTATTTTTTAAAATAAGAAATATGATTTGATTATTTTTAAAATAAGAAGTATGATTTGATTAGTTTTAAAATAAATTTTTTTTTAAATATGATTTGATTATTGTTAAAATAAGTTTGTTTTAAATTTTAAAAACAAGTTTGTTTTAAATGTTTTTTTTGTTTTAAGGAAGTTTGTTAGAGGAATTTCAATCTAAAATAAAATAAATTTTTTTTTTTTTATTTTTATTATTATTATTCTTTCTCGTTTTAGTTTTATTTTTTTTAACATTTTTTTAAATAAAGATTTGTATGATAAGAATTAATATTAAGTTGTATCATATGGTGTTGGCATAGTGGTAGGTTACTTAGGAGTAATTCACACGTCTTATTTTTCTTTTTGGACCAAAGTATAATAGGATAATTGTTGACAAATATGGTACCGTTTTCGAACGGGTGTCGTAGAGTGCTAACACATTCCCTACACTCAGTCGACTCCCGAACCAAAAATTTTTTCGTAGACCAAGTTTTTAAAATAGGTGACCAATCACATATCGTATATGATTGGTAGCGACCCCAAACCCGAATCTCAAAAGAGACCCGTCAGGGGATGATGTCGGCCGCTCCGCGTCGCGATGACGTTGCGACAATACTCATACGATTATAGACACGTGAGAGGAATGAACTTTATAGAGTACTTTTTTTCTTGGTTTCCTTATTTCTTTCGATTGTTTGCGACAACGATCTCGTTGAGATCGCCATATATAAACGGCATCTAAAATTATTTTCTTGGTTTGAGAGGTATGACACTTTGTAGGATGGATGAAGATAGTGTTGCAGAGCTGAAGCAAGTGGCATGGTTAGAAGTAACTGGCTCTACCCCTAAAGATGTTGTGATTGGCAAAGAATACAAAGTGGGTTTCAGAGTATCCCTAAGACCAGATGCCTTTGGATGGGAAGGGCGTGAAGTTTACATAATGGCCAAGATTGGGAAAAGAGGAACTGTCAGTTTCAAGAAGGTAAATTTTGAGGGGAAATCTCAAGGGATGCCCTTGCCCTTTGACATTCCTGAGGACAAATTGGTCATTACAGTCACTCCCAAAGAAACAGCAGTACCCTCTGATGATTGCAAGCTCTACTTTGGTATGTATGAAGTTTGGAGCAAGATGTGGAAGGGAGGGTTGAAGATCCATCATGCGTTCGTCGTGATGGTTGATGAATAGATCATCAACTTTCAGGGATCGGTTGATTTGAGTCATCAAAGTAAGGAGGAAATGGATGTTAGGCATGCCTGTCACAAATTGTGACAATAAAAAGAAAGTAAAAATTAATAACAATGTTATTGTATCTAACAATTGTAAAAGGTTACAACCAAAATGCGTGGCGAACATTAAAAATTTGGGGCAGTGGATAATATATGGTTTTCTTATCTTACTCGCTGGAAGAATATTCCAGCACTTCAATGACAATTAAAAACTGTCATTAATATAATTCGTGACAAATATATAACTATTATGGATCAAGACATCAAGGAAAAAGGAGAATGCCAAAGTTAATATAGTTACAACAATAGTTACGAATCGGCCATCCACGACAATTTAAAAATGTCATAAATTACGCTAATTTGATGACAATTTATAACTATCACTGAAATAATAAAAAAATTTTGTTCTTCTATCAACAAAAACTTAAATAACGATAGTTATATAACTGTCACAAATATTTTATAAAGACAGTTTATAATTGTTGTCATGAAATATCTTTTAACGATAGTTTATAAACGTCAAGAAAAACATATAATGACTATTTCTAGAAGCCAATTTTGTAGTAGTGAACTCTTAATTATTACTAAAGTTTAACAAACTTCACAAGGTTATTAAAAAGTTTAACAAACAGATTGATAATGTTGGGAAGCCTCCTCCTATATATGTTCGTTAGAGTTGCGAGAAATACAAATAAAGTCTTACACTAACTAAGTAAGAGAATCGTGTCTCTATATACTATACATAGAAGATGATGCAATTATCTCCATTTGATATGAAGCATTTTGGATGAAACCAAAAGTAAAACAATAAGGATTATGCCCAAAAAGTAGACAATATAATATCATTGTGGAGATAGTTTAAGATACCGTTGTTTTGAACAAGCGGTATTAGAACTCTTCAAACGTCACTTACAAGGTATATGTGTGACTCTCTAAGATAAGAAAACCATATATTCTTGTTTTGGCTCTATTCAATGCCAAGAATTTTCTTATTTGCTCGACGAAAGTTTTGTGCAATGAAATAAAATTCGTTGCAAAGAAGCACCTTTGGCAACGAAACGTAAAATATTTCATCGCAAAAAGTACCTTCTTTCGACGAAATTTACATTCGCCGCTAAAAGTTTCGTCTAATTTTAATTTTCTTAGTCAAATATTTTGGCGACAAAATGTAGTTCGTCGTGAGAGGTACCTTAGCGACGTCGCCACAGGCACTTTTTGCAACGAATTTTATTTTCTAACAATGTAAATTTCCCAACAAGTTAATGTATACGTGTGGCTCTCTCAAAGATCTTGCCTTAAACAAACTGTGTGAACATTATCAATAATCCTTAGTTCTCTCAAGTGTGCGAACATTATCAATAATTTCAAATGTGCCAAAACAGAGCCTGAGAGATAATTGACATATATCTCAAATCTGAAATTGTGAGTTCGATCTCCCATCCCACATGTTATACTAAAAAAAATTCAAATGTGGTATATTTTTCGTGCCGTAACATGGATATTTCAATATCTCAAGGGCACAATAAATTTATATGGTATCTTTTTAAAAATATAACTCTCTTCAATTGTTTTTTTACAGATTGAGGTGGCTAGGACAATTATCCACAAAGAGGAGCCTTAGGTTTATTTTGTATTTCATATCTTTGGTTTTTAAAATCTAAAACCAAGGTTTAAAGTTGAATATTGATAAATGAAATTACAACGAATATTGATACAACTCAACCTAAATCCTACATGTTGGATTAGGTTATAAATGTGTTTAAATTAGGTTGGTTTAGTTCTAATAAATTATAACTTTATAGAGTTTGAGTTGGTTCAAATTAGTTTTAGGTTGAACTAAACCACCCGAATTTATTGTTAATTAAAAAATATTTATTTGCTAAATATAAAACTATAATTAAATTTTGTACTCTTCAACATCCTTTTGAAATATAATTTCTTGTAAGTTCTTAGAGTATAATTTTTCTTAAGGTAAAATTAACATCAACTTCCTGATCTTAATTCAATTCTTGAGAATAAGTGAATATGATACTTAAAATACTAAACTTTTTAACTTTTTTTTTTTTTGAAAAAATGTTAAACAAATGATCAAAATAATTCGAGCCAATCCAACCAACCAAACAGTTAAATGGTTGGATTGAGTTAAGTTCAAAAGTGTTGTTCAACTCAATCTAACCCGAAAAAAAATAGAGAAGACCTAATTAAAAAAGTGGTATAGATACTAACACAATTGAAGATATTCTCCTACTAGCATTTTTTTCCTTTCTTTCTACTTGTATTAAGTTATAATTTAAATCTGAGACTATTTTTATTATGATAAAAACAAATAGATTTTTTTTTTCAGTGACAACACGAAGAAAAATATAGAAGAGCATTGAAGTTTTAACTTTTGATATGATAATTAAACTCTTCCCAAGTCAGAACTTGGTTCATTTCTCATACCAAATTTGCTTGCATTTTTTTTATTTCTTCTTTTATAAACTTAATAATTAAGTCAACCATACACATATAAAATCCACAATATCTCTAATTGTATATATGAACTCACAAATATTCATGCATATAAAGCTTTATTATACCACATAAAAAATTAAATACATGAATAATTAAAGTAAAAATATAATTTCTTCATCATGTAATAATTTTTACAAAATTCATAATGAAATTCAATATTTATGAGCATGGTAGTTTGTAGCATAGATTGCTCACCGCAAGTGTACGGGTCAAGCTTTAATAAAGTGGTAAGTCAATACCGATATCGTCTTCTGGATTGGTTTTCTAGATCACTCAAGTACCACAGATACAATTGTTCAATTTTATTTAGAGAATCAAAATCAAAAGGGAGAATATAATCAAAGAAAGAAAATAAAAATGCAATAATAAACATAAAAACAATGGGGGAAATGTCCTAGGGAATTGATTTTTCCTATTGAATCTATGAAATTAACTACTTAATTACTCAAGATTGGACGAATTATTAATTATATAGGCCAAGAACTCTCAAATCTCAACTGCCTCTCCCGAGCGCAAGCTAATTCTCCTTAAGAATTAAGAAACCAATATCCCTCTAGTTTCTATAACAAGTAAAGGCTTTATTGAACAAGTCTTTTATCGACCTCTAAAGGACTTCTAAATCTCCCGATCTTAAAACCCCTTTAGTTATGCATCACAGTTCTAACTCTAAACCACCTCTCCCGAGCGTAAGATTTCAAGTCTAAAATCAATCAATCTATGGCCAGTAGATTCAAGGCATTAAGCATAGAGAAGCATAAATAAAACATTCATAAACATTCAACCAAGAAAACTAAACAATCAATGCATAAAGTTCAATGGCTACATCAATCCCCAAGATGAGAGGTTTAGCTTCTCATATTCAATGGAAAACAATAAAATCACAATGAGAAGTCCATAACAAAACCAGAAAATCAAGGGAAAGGAGAAGAAACTATGTTCGGCGTGTCAATCGTCCGTCCCCGAAGCGACCTCCACGATCCGAGCCTTGAAAATCACTTTTCTAAGCTCTCCAATGGTCTCCTTGCCCTCCAATTTGGCCAAAAAGGCAAACTGCCATAAAACCTCTTCCAAACTCCCCCCTTACGGTGGCTGCACAACCCTATTTTTATAAAAAGTTGTCGCGGGGGCAGCGCTGTGGCGCTATATACAAGGCCATGACGCTACACTATTCACAAACGCGGAATTTAAACTTCGGAGTGCAGCGGCGCTCTAGGCTAGCGCCATGGCGCTATCTCCTCGGGTTTTTAGCTCCAAATCTTGTTATATTTTCATCTTGGTCATTTTGATTGCAATTTTTCTCTCATTTTGATCCAAATATGTCTCGTTTCCTCCCGATGCTTTATTCCTGCAAATATATCTTATGTGCTTAAATTTGTCCTGAAGAAGAAACGAAAACTAAAAATAATTTCAATATAAATCTCATGAAATGTAGCTCACAAAGTGTGTTATCATAGTTCTTATTGAAATACAACTTACATTTAATACATATTTTTGAAAGTTACAGATTAACTTTCAACAGAAACTCTTATTTTTGTTGGATTATGTCACTGCATATGTCACTTGTGTTTGGGCGCTGCAAGTGCCATTTATCCTTATTAATTTCCTCTGATTTTCGAATGTCAATTCCCAAAAATGGGAAGTAAATGTTAACCAATGAGAAGGCTTATAACCCAAAGAATAAATTCATCTATTCTTAAAAGCATCTCCCTTTATCAAGACTATAATTTTAATTTATTTTGTCGATGCTCACTCTCCTTGAATTGAAATCTAAGGGCCCATTTTGATAACGTCTAGTTTCTTGTTTCTATTTCATATCATTTTTCCGGAAATTAAGAAACAAGAATCTTGTTTTGATTTTTCCTCAAATTTCTATACAATTTTGTGAGAATATTTCCAAAAAATGAGAAACAAGAAACATAAGTAATTGCAAAATCAAAAACAAGAAATTGGAACGTTACTATATGGGCCCCCAAATTTTAGTACCCGTTTGTTAATATTCTTGTTCTTTATTATTTTTTACGAAAAAGAATAGAAAAATGTTTGTAAACTATTTCTTCCTTGTTATTCAAAATTTTAAATTAAAAAGTAAAAGTTTTATACACGATAAAAAAATGGAAATAAAAATAAGACTTTTTTTTACGTGAATAGAAATAAGAAACTTGATGAGAAAGAAGAAAGAAGAAATGGGATCATTACGATAACGCTGAGCTAAGCTCGAACACGATACACCCAAATACTCCAAGTATCTCTATAATGGTATGATATTGTCCGCTTTGAGCATAACCCCACGGCTTTGCTTTTGATTTTACTTAAAAAGTCTCATACCAATGGAGATAATTGTGGATCATGCTCTTTTCTAACCAATGTGAATTTTTGTTTGCATTCACCTTACAAATCCAACTATATGTTATCTTTTGATTTTAATTTTGTATATAATTTTTTAAATTTGAGACAAATTGACTCTCCTTTTTCTATTCCACATCAGACAGAGTTGCCGACATATACCCGAACATTACCTTCAAAGACATATCTTTGCTGTTTTTGTGCTGTCCATAATCAATTAATGTTCGTTAGAAGATTATTATTCCTCACCCACACAGCACACAAAAGGAAAAAGACCATATTCTTTGCAAAATAAATTCATTATTAACAAAATAAATTTAATACAAAAGCATGCATGGGCAAGGCCATTCCTATCATCTCTCTCTTAGATTAGTCGATGGAATTTTGGAATAGATAATTCTATTCCCAACACCCACTGTTTTCTTTCCTTTCTCACTCTTTTTTTTTCTTCTTCTTGCTTTTAGATTTATTGGTAATTTAATTCTGTTTATTTAACATAGTATATCATAACACGAGGTTAGATGTTAAATTCTTGTATTGTTGATTCCTTTCTATTTATTGTTGATTTCCAATTGTGGGTCTTGTGCAATTTTCCAATCCACGAGTGAGGGGAACGTTAGATATCAATAAATGAATTAAATTTACCCTAAGCTATTAGTCTAACTTTTTTGATTCATTGATGGTTTGATCCTACTTAATATATATTTCAAATAGTTACTACAAGGCTTACAAATTTTCGAACATGTATCCGACGATTATTATGAGCAACACGCTCAATAATTAAACATCCAAATTAACGGCCAATTTTTTAGAAAACAGTGCATGTAGACCTTATTAATAGCTTTAAATTTCGATAAAATAATGTGCGACAACATCTTCATCAGTTTCAAATGCATCACCTTTTTTCGTGTATTATTAAAAATGAAATTTTGATATCTCACACATCCGTGTAATCTAGAAGGCTATATCTTGGCCGATATTGAGCTAATTTTGTATTGACGTTTTGGCATGATCCATACTATATACATCGGTTGTTTTCTAACTTAATTCCACCTTGAATTGTGAATATGCATATATAGATATTCTTTCATGAAAAGAGTTAAAAAGAAGTGGTTAATAATAAATTACAGAAACATTTGGGAATATCATATCATATTCATATCCCAAAGAATAAATTGATATCTTATTCTTTAAGCATTTCTTTTTTCCATATTAAAGGCTCTATCTTCAGCCGACACATAAATGAAACTCATGACCTTAAAAGACATTTCTTTGCTTTAATTTGTGGATGTCTGTCTGTTGTCCATTAAAATGTTTGAAGATTCCCTCTCTCCCATCCTCACCATAAGATAGCACACAAAATTAAAGCAAAACCCTTTTCTTAAATGGAAATTATTCTTCATACAGCCGATGAACAATTTCTTTTTTCTGTTTTTTGTTTTTTTATATCCGTGAATATCCGGACCAGTTTAGTGCATTTTGATTAATCTCACGAGACAACCGTCTAACCCTACAATAGGGTGGCTAGTTATCATAGAGTTTGAACTCTTAATTAATCCTAATCTATTTGGACAAATGAGCCACCCATAATGATTGTCGATGAACAAATTTTAAAATTAATAGAAGCATATATATATATATAATTAGCATGTCATAATTCATATATTTTTCTTAGATTATTAATCCATGGGAATGGATACTTCTATTTCCTACCCTCCTTTTTATTTTCTTTATTTTCTCACTTTTGATAACTATTTAGAGTATGTTTAGAGTAACATTCTTGTTTTTATTTTTGACAAACATAATTAAACACTTAGTAACTACTTTTATTACTCGTTTCTCATTTAAAAAGAAACCTCGCGTAGAAATTTTGGAGACAAATTAAGTTTCTTTTTTCTTTCTTGTTTCCAATTTTTTTAAATATAAATAAAAGTATTATTTTATCATTCTTCACTTATGTTCCCGCATATATTCATATTTTTTTCTTAGATTAATCCATCGTAAAATTGGATACTTCTATTCCCACCCACTTAATATTTATTATTTTTATTATTATTGTTTTTCATTTTTCTTTTACTTTTTCTTTTCTCACTTTCTGTAATTATTTAATTTTATCTCCTATTTACTATGGCTGCAAATTGACGTCGGCCAACCTTCGTAGATTAGTGCATATAAACCCAATTTAATGCTTTAAATTTTATGCTACATCTAATTCTTTGGTGTTGTAAATTGAATTTTATACATTATGTACTTTTTATGTTAAATGGGGTACCTTCGAGAGAGATGAAAGTTTGGCCGAAATGGAACATTGAATATAATGAAAGAATTCAAAGTATTCAAGGGTCAGTTTAGTAACGTTTTTGTTTATTGTTTCGGTAACATACCGTTCTTCTTTCTTATTTTTTTATTTTTAAAAAGTATTTCCAAAATTGTGTAGAAGTTTGGAAACAACTAAAGTCAGTTTTCGTATTTTTGTTCTTGTTTTGGTTTTCGGTTTTTTTCAAAACACAGATAAAAATATTATTTTTTATTTTTGACTTATAAATTGTCTAACAAATAATATATATAACATAAAAAATTTGAACATTTAACTTGAAATTTTAATTTTCATATAAAATTTTTAATTGTTTAAATTTAAAATTTTAGAGAATAAAAAATAAGAAATAGTTATCCAAACATATTTCTATTTATTTTAAAAAAGAAAGGATAAGATAGAGTTGTCAAATATAATTATGTTTTTCTTAAAAATAAGAAATGAAAAGCAAGAAACAGGGATTGAAAAAAAAAAAGAACCTAACTAAATGGACCCTAAATTTGTGACAAGAGAGTTCGAAATAGAGAATAAGGAAAGTTGAAGAGTAAAAAAATTAAGATTAATAAGAGGTAATTCAAAGGTCAAACAATTTTTATCAAACGAATTAAACTCTTTAGGCTAAAGTTTTTAGTGGTTAAGATTCGTGGCTAAACTTAAAAAATTCACAATTCACTCATGAGTTTCTAGAAAAGGTATTAGAATGTACTAATATATATATATATATATATATATATATATATCAGAAAATTAACCTTTGTTTCATTATTTTTAGTCCTCTCAAAATTAACAAATAAAAACTTATATCATAATCTACTGGCATAGAACATCTTGATCTATATTATAATATGTTCTGTTTCACAAAAGGGCAACATGGTTATGCAAGAATTGCATTCCTTGCCTTGACCCGACACATCTCCGATTTATTTCTCGACCCTAAATTTTTAAAATAATTTATTATCTTTTCAATTAAATTATTAATAAAAAACGTTAAATATTTTTAAATTTTAATGGTTTAAGCTGAAAAAGAAAACAATATTACTAAGAGATTTTTTAATTAAAAAAAGTTTATATTTTTAGTACAAGAGATTGATCTCACAATCTATTCGTTGAAAATATATGTCAATTATCGATGAACTATACTCACTTTAACATTAAAAAAGGTTTATATATCCTTAAATAATTAATTAAAATTAGTTAAAATTAATATAATAGACAGATATTTTCCCCACACGACTTCTATATATATATATATATATTTTACTACAAATTAGAAAAGTTTACAAAAGAACAGAGAAAAAGAAACATCAATCCGAATTGGGAAGGTCAGTGAAGAACTCTTTGTACCCACATTAGGTATTTTTCGATCCAGATCCTTAAATGTTGTCTCTCTTGCATGAACTGCTAAAGTATTGGTAACTTCATTCCTCTTGCGTCCGGTAAAGGTGATTCCTTCCGCATTCCTATTTCTACCTTTTCTTCTTATTTATTCAATTCCTTCTGCCTCACATAGGATCCTCTATCTTAATGAGCAATACCACGTTGTTATTAAGAACTGGTAAATGTTATATTTTCTAGTTTCTACCCATTAATTTGAAGAGAAAGTCTGGACTAACTTAATAAAAATGAAATTTCTCAATTAAGTTTGATTAACAATGCACCATTAAATAATTTTAAAAAACTTACAAATTTAAGTAAAAAAACCAACTATAATGTACTCTAGAAAAATACCAACTATAATGTTTAAAAAAACAAAACTAACTATAACGTCGTTTTTGTCTAAATTCTATCAATTTCATACCAAATATATGTTCTCTACTCCATTTGACAAATATGAGAATATTTTTTTCAACAATGTTTCAAACGAAAATCTATCAAAAAGTCAAATTACCGACGTTTTTTTTAAAGTTTAAGCGAAGATTACAACACCTATCTTAAAGCAAAGTGCAAATTGATATTTTTTTTAGTACAACACCATGTGGGGATGAAGATTCAAACTCACAAAATTTTGGTCGGAAATAAATAACTTAACTAATTGAGCTTACTCAGGTCGGCATGCAAATTCATACACGCACAAAATTCAGACTTAAAATTGATATTTTTCCATCATGATGTTTATATATACTTCTACCCCTAATAACGTAAAATTCTAGATCTGTCACTGTAACGTTGCGAATAGAATATATATATGCAATACATCTATATCAATGTGTCTCATCCTACTTTTACTCCGCTGGAGATGGATTATTTTACTTAACCTCTCAAGCTAGCTAATCCCTAAATTTCCCGACTTAAATTATAAATATATTTTTAGAAAATGCTAATGTCTAATCATGATATATATATATATATATTCTTTGGACTTTTAGTAAGTTAAAGACTCGTATAAACATAGGAGAGATCAAATAAAATTATAAAACACACGGCCGAAATTTTCAAATGCTTTACAAATGTCAAAATAAACGAAAATTTTATTTTTTTCTTTATGCTTTTTCTGAGTAAACGAACTTTGGGTGGTGAATTGTGATATATAGTTTGTTCCATTCTCACCAACTTTTTGTCCTTTTTGCCACGCGGATTCAGTTTAAAGCGTGTTTAAGTACTAATTTCATCGATGTACATACAATTTTATTCATTTTGATTTTTTTACTTTTAAAACGTCTATTTTGATTCATGTGCTTTGACTTTTGTACTTTTATAAAGTGACTATTTTTTAGTCTAACACAAATTTTAAATACAATGGAAGCTCTTTAATATAAAGTTATGGCTATGTTTCAAAAAATTTATTGAATGTGGCGTCGTGTTAAAATTGTGACCAAAACAGTTATTTTTTTTAAAGTATATGAATCAAAATCGAACGTTTCAAAAATATAGAGATTAAAATGAACGTTTTAGAAGTATATAGATCAATAGAACTAAAACTAAGAATACAGAGATCAACGTAAGATTTAAACAACTAACGTTATTTTCACATGAGGTTTTTGTTCACAAAACAAGTTCATTTATGTTCTTCTTTCTTTCTTATTTTTAAAGATAAATTTTTAAGTTACATACAAATTTTGATGGGAAAAATTAAAATACTTCTCAATTTTTTTTTTCAAAAAGATTGTGCTTTTAAAATTTAGCTTAAAAAGACATTTTAAAACAGTATAAGATAAATGCAGTTTTTTTTTATTATTATTATTATTTTCAGTTAAAGTAGACTTATTATTGTTGTTATATTTTACCAAAGTATAATTAAAAAATTATCTTGGATTAATTTTCTTATTATTCTTAAGATGATTAAATCACCTCAGAAAGCTTTTTCTTTTTTTAGTACAACACATGATGGTGTAGATGCGAACTCACAATCTTATTTATGTCGAAGATAGGTGCTTTACAACCCGTTGAGCTATGCTCAAATTGACAATGAACCAAAAACCTTTAGGATAAATTTAATCATTTATAAGATATCTAACCCTTCTTCTCACACCATAGGATCCCTCCTTTTGATACCATAATAGAGGTAAAATGAAGAAAAAATGATACTTACGCCTCCATGTACTCCAAACCTAATAAAAAATATGAACCCTAAAGGAAAATACCAATTAAACCTATCACAGTAATACTAGTTACAGTACTTATAATCCAAAGAGGAATCAATCCAAATAATCTTAGGTCATTTGTCCCACTTCCCTCCACATTTCATCCTTTTTTTTTTCAGATCTCCAAGTAGGTATTTATATACACGTGTAAGCCAAGAATAAAAATAACTTAATACAACCAAATATTGACCACTTGTAAAGAAAAAAGGAAAAAAAAACTTAACTAAGACAGGTAATAACCGTAGATTCTTGTTTTCTATTTTCTTATTTCTCTCTCTATACCTCTATGGATAAAGATTTGACTATATCGTATTAATTATAGATTCTAACTTCGTTTTATAGTCAGAGTTCTATATTAAATATCTAAGAAGTATAGACATCCAACCATCATAGGTGGTTCATTGGCTGAAAGGACTAGTGTTAAGTGAAAGGAAATGAGTTGAAATCTAACGGTAGAAAATGAATTTTTATTAGTAGTCAACGTGAAGATAAGCGAGGATGAATAAATACCCAATTAACTAATTGTTCAATAATTATTCGATCTTTCTCCACCATTATTTTTAATTAAACTTTTTAATCAAATCAATATCCTCTAGTTTGTCTCTTATTCCTTACTATACCATTGGCAGCTAACTTCAAACATCATTGTATGTATGCCGCCCATAGACCATAAAAGCTAGCATCTATATTTATTTTATTAATTCTTTGTAAATTAAAATTTAAACTTTTTTAAGTGCTTCAATCATTAGGAATCTTAATTTTATGTTCTAATAAAAAATGAACCCACATGGAGAGAAATGTTAAAGTTGGGAACTAAAAATAAGAATGAATAAATAATCGTCGAGATGACGCTGCAGCAAGGACCTTGGAATTGTGGTATTACCTATCAGTCTTGATTCAAGTAATGTACTTGATTATTGTATTACTCAACTCAAGTAACGAGTTTCGATTATAGAGATTCATAGCGTAAGTCATACAATATCGATTTCAAAAAATAAAAAAAAGAATGAAATATTAATCGGAGAAGTTGGAAAAAAAAAGAGGGGAGTCGAGTCGAAAAGTCAAAATTTTTACTAAAAAAATTAAAGAAAGAAGGAAAAATAAGAGAGAATCTAATCTTATCTTTTGTTTTACTTTGAAAAAATATTGCCGTTTCTTTCCTACATGAAAAGTTAATAATAAAATTGTGGGGACAATGTGTAAAGAACCATGATAAAGTAATTTTGTTTTAAAAAATATAATATCTTTATATAATTTTTTTTAAAAAGTAATATTCTTTTGTGATTTATATTTTAAACATTTTTAAAAATCTATTCCAAATAATATGTCACCGACCTATTTTTCACTTTAAAATTTAAGGAAAATATTTTCTATTCATTGTGACGTTTTTATTAAAATTTCGACATTTTTTACTGTTCATTAACATCACGAAAATTTCAAAGTGTAGTAGTGATAATTTAAACCAACCAAAATATTACTTAAAGATTAGAGGTTCGAGTTCTCACTAACTAGTTCAACTAACATAAAATCTTATTTCTAACAGCAAAATTATTGTTTTTAACTAATATTTATCCCTCGACTAAGAAATTAAATATTCAATTGACGCACCTATAATATGTTTAGAATTTAAATAGTAAATATGATATTTTTATGGTAAAAAAAAGATGAAACAGAAAAAATATTTTAAAAAAATAAATAATGTCAACATAAGCATTGATAATAAAAACATTTAACAGAGGGTTAAAATGTTTTTTTTTTCTTTAGTAATTCGCATGTATTTTATGGTATTTTTAGGATTTCTATGGTTTTTTCAACTAAACTCATGAATATCAATATTTCTATAGAACTTTTATATAAGTGAGACATCTATATTCTTGTGAAATCAATACTAAAATTATGGGTAAGGGGCCTCAAAATATAGTTTTAACACATATATGACTCAATACCCACATTAGAATTCTAAATAAATTTCATCATATATATATATATATATATACACACGATTCATTGATTAAAGTACTAGTGATTTCTCTACATTAAAGTTTGCAAGGTTTGAACTAATTCACCTCAGTAGAATTATATTGAAAAAAAACTGTTATAGTTTTACTTTAGTTATTATTTGACATGCCAAAGTACTAATAAAGAAGTATTTTTTTTTACTAAAAAAGGTACTTTTTTTTTTCTTTTTTTTTTTTAACTAAGAGTGCAAAAGTGCTTTTAATTACCAAAGTATTTTTTAAAATTTTCGTAAATAAAAAGGAAAACATGCACTCCAATTTAAAGAGATGGTGGAGATGGCATAATTACAAAAGAACCTTGATTTAGATGATCAAGAGGAAGCAGCGGTTCTTATATCATCTCATAGAAGAGCTGCAGGTCTATATTTGTCTGAAAAGAGACAGTTGTTTCTCTTGAGCCAAATAAACCAAAGGATTAGAGCAGAAACCATTGCACCAAAACAAATTTCTACTGTTCAAGAGTGGGGTATTTATGCATATTCAGGTATGAAGGCATCAACACTAGCAGGAAGACCAATATATATCTTTAAGATCTTGAAGAAACACGTCCATAGGAAGGTTAAATATGGACAATGGAGAAATAAATGATCCATAGAATCACTATTTTGATTGTAGAGAGTACACAACTTGAGCTTAAGCACATGGAAGGAAGTCTGGCTTGGAGCCTGTCGTGAGCATTAATGCCCCTACGCAGCACGCCCTAGAAAAGATTCACATTTTTTAGGGACAAGAGTGGCACAAATCTTGGATGCTGAACCAAACAATAAGTTCATAAGGACAACAGATTCTTTTCATAGACTTCACAGAAAAATTATCATCACTTGCATTATTCCAGTAGATGCGACCACATTTCCAAATTTTAGATAGAAACATTGAATTAGTTTTCTTCCCAGATAAATGATTGGCTAAGAAACACTTCCAAAGAAAACACATATCTCAAATTTTAGTCTCTATTTGATAACCATTTCAATTTTTATTTTCTGTTTTTAAAAATTAAGCTTATAAACACTACTCCTATTTTTGTTATCTAACTTTTAAAAACATTTTTAAAACCTAAGCAAATTTAAAAACTTAGGAATTTAGAAAAATAATTTTTTTAATAGAAAATTGGCATATGTCTTTTAAGGAAGGTGAAAACCATATAAAAAAAACGAAAAAAGAAGCATAATTTTTATAAACAAAAAATCAGAACGATGAAAATAGTTATCAAATTGGATCTTAATTTTCGTGTTTTTCAAGCTTGATGGCTTTTTAATGTAAGCCCATCAAAATGTCTTTGTTCCTTGCATATTCTTCCATTATATTAATTACTCCTCCTTAACTTAAAATAATGTAAAAGAAAAAAGGAAAATTATTCCTCCCTCCAACTATAAAATGCTTCATTACACAATCTCTTCCCTCACCATAATTTCTCACAAGGAGAGAAAAAAAAAAGAGAGAGCTACCTTCATTTCTAGCAAAGCTATGGCTGCCTTCTATTCAACACCTCACTACAATGGAGATCCAAAGGCAATAGAAAAGATCAAAGTAATTAATCCTTTATCATCATTCAAGTCTCTCTCTTTATATCTTCCCTTTTTGACATTTTCGTAACGTTTTCATATACATATTTTTAACAGAATCAGAAGACTATAATTTATCCAAGAGGCTTAACCATCACATGGGGCAATGACAACCGCTATTGGCGCTTGCCTCGTCCAACCCGCAAACCGTAAGCAAATATCAACTCTCGTTATTAGGTTATGACATAAATGATATTACACGAGTTTGGATATATATAGAACTTTTTGCCATTGATGTCATGTTAAATTATTACTACTAAATCTAAGAGGAGTTACTGGGTTCATAGGAAGGACTCGAGTAGCGCTGCAGAGCTGTTACAGGTGTCGTGGCTGGAGATGACATGTTCAACGGACAATGTGGAGGCTGGAAAAAGCTACAAGGTCGGTTTCAACGTGTCCATGGCACCCGACGCTTTTGGATGGAAAGGGTGTGAGGTTTACGTGATGGCTAAGATTGGGAAGTCAGGGAAGTTCATGTATAAGAAGGTGTCCCTTGAATCAAAAAGCTATGATAAGAAGAAGTTCGATATTCTAGAGGACGATTTAGTTATCGATGTGAAGGCTCCATCAAGCTCGCCAGGAGACCACCGACTCTACTTTGGAATGTATGAGGTTTGGAGCGGGAAATGGAAGGGAGGACTTCGAATCCACCATGCATTGGTCCAAAAGATTGAAAATTAAGCTTGACCCGCCGATAAAACTAAAGTATTATTCAATATGACTGATACTCTGTTACAAAGGGATTCAATTCACGAAGTTTTCTTTTTTTCGTCCTTCCCTTCAAGGAGTGAGAGTAGAGATGAGATGGTCCAGACATTGAATATATGATTGCACGGTATTTGAAATTATGAGTATTTTATCTAAGTTGTTTTCTTTTTAATAAAATAATATAGCATTATAATTGTGGAGTGAGAATTGTAGACTTTTTGTTTCTTGGTTTTACCTTTACACCCTTCTTCAAACTGCATCGAGTGAAAGAAAAAAATGTTTGATCTCGAAAGTTTGTTCCTTAACAAAAACACAATGAGAAAAAGATAAGGCATCACCCATAGGTTCCTCAAAAATAAATAAATAAATAAATATTGTAGTTTAACTAGCTATATATCTTACATATATCTCTCATAATTTATATTTCTTATTCTTCTTCGTTTACTAACAGAAATATATTATGAAAGTTAAAACCGTTATAAATCTTTAAAACCATGTAAATCCCTGTCATTTCAATACCAACAAGCTTGCTTATAATATATATTTGTGACGGTTTTGTCGCCGTCATGGAATCCTAAATTGTTGCATGATTCAAACCAACATAAATCTCAAAAAAATTTGTAAATCTCTGTTTTTCCCGCAAAACTCATAATATTTGTAACTTTTTTTTTTGTTTTTTACAGTCAATGGAATCTCAAAATTGTTGCAGGCATTTATGACGATGAAAAACCGTCATAAATCTTGAAAAATATGCCCCAAAAAAAAACGCACTCATATCTCTTTTGACTTTTTTTGCGCAGGTCATGTAAAGTCAAAATTGTTGTAGTGGTTTATGATGGTCTTAAAAAATACGTAAATCTCTGTTTTTCTCAAAAAAAAAAAAAAAAAAAAAGCACCCATACCATTTGTGGCCTTTTTTTAATTTACTAATTTTCTTGATTTAATTAGACATCATTAATTTCTAAAATTGTTGCAGTGATTATTTTAGGAAACACACATGTAGGTCATATTTATTTTTTAGATTTTGATCCCCAAACTTAATATTGAATTTGTAGTCAAATGCCTCAAATCTCTTTACCCTTTAATTACTTTCTTTGTATTTGAAGTCCATTCTTTGCCATGTGGGCTTATATTCACTCCAAATATGCCATTTTTTCTCAAGACAAACATATATTGAAATTAAAGTCCCTTCTCAATTTAAAATAAAATCATCCGTCTCCTATTGTCCCTTGAAACGACATAATGGTAAGGACCTGAGATCTTGAGTTACCATTTATTTTGAGGCCTGCGATCGAATACTTTACCAACGCGATCATGAAAAGAAGCTTTTTGAATACATTTTAAACATTTAAGAAGCTTCTAGTTCCATATGGGTGACAATAATTGAAGAGTTCAAATTATTTTGGTATTATATTTGCTTATTGGAAGGTATTCCATTGTTTAATACCCACTTCTCCCATGCTTGCATATATTCTTTTCTATGGGAAACCTTACTTTTTTTTTTTCCTTCATATTTGTCTTTCTGGCTAGCTGAATGGCCAAGTTAATCTTGCAACCCATTATCAGGGGCGTTCACGGGTTGGATGAGGTTAGGAGGGGTTTTGGAACCAACCTGAATTTTCGAGTTGGCCATATATAAGAGTCGTTGGGTTTGAATTGGATGGTCAACCAAATCCAATATTTTCGGGTTGGGTCGGGTTGGATTGTCGGTTTGTGTTTCTTTTTATTTTTAATTATCACGACGGTGATGGAGAGTTAGGATTAAAACTTAATGGACGGTTGAGATTAAGATAAAAAAATGGAAGAAGATAATATGAAAATCTTAAATGAATTAAGGGTGATGATTAACACTAAATGGATGGTAACATTGAAGATAAATATATTATTATATATATAATTAAGAAAAATACACATATGCATAAATTCGGGTCGGGTTGGATTGACCCGATTTTTTAAAAGTTGAACCTGATACCCAACCTAACCCAAACAGGTTGGGAAAATCACAACCCAACCCAACCCAAAGGCTTCATCTAATCCAACACAACCCTTACAAATTGGGTCGGGTTGTCGGGTTTTTTGAACACTCCTACCCATTATGATGTAAATGGCTTTTTTTTTTTTTTTTTTCAATTTCACCCTTAATCTTTTAAAGTTAACTCCTTTATTGTTCTATGAATCTTAGAAAGTTTTGATTACGTTTTCTAAATTTTAAAACTTTCAATTTCATTGTCTCTAAAAGACCAAACTAAGATTTAAACCGACATTTTCCTAATCATTTGAAGAATGTCATCATAAAATTCTTACTAAATTTGTCCTATATGTTATATGTATAACATTATAGGAAGGACCCAAATTTCAGCAGTGCAACTTTTGCAAGTTTCATGGCTTTCAACAGATAATGCAGAGGTTTATGGGAAGAAGTACAAAGTGGGCTTCAATGTGATCACTGTAACCAGATGCTTTGGGTGGAATAATAATGGGCTTGCAGTTTACATCATGGCTAAGAATGGAAGAAGGAGAAATGACCGGCTCGTTTGATAATGTTACCGCCTCTTTGTCTTTTGTTTCCAGTTTATTGAGAAACTTATATATTTGATAACTGTTTATCTTTCTTGTTTGTCATTTTTCTAGAAATGTGTCTAAAATTGTATAGAAATTTTAGGAATAAGAAAATTAAGTCTCTTGGTTCTTGCTTACATTTCTCATAAAAAATAATATTTTATCGGATTATAAAATGCATAATAATTATTGAATAGTAATAATAGCATAAAAAATTGAAAATTTAATTTAAAAGATTAATTTTCGTATAAAATTATAGAGAACAAAAACAAGAATTTGTTACTTCTTGTCCCATCCCCATTGGCAATGACTTAGGGCCTTGTGGTATCACCTACTATGAAGTTTGTGTTTAAGCCATGTGTTGGTCACATTATTACTCAGCTCAGACAACAAGTCTCGATTATAGGGACCATTCACTAGTGTGTAAGCCACATGGCATCGACTTCGGGACGTAATAAAAATGAATTCATTACTTTTTTTTTTCAATAAAAAAATAGTGAACAATTATATTTTTCTTTATTAAAATTGAGAAAACAAAAACGAGAACGATACCAAACGAGTCTTACATTATTTTCGAGAATGTTTTATTTAGAGAACTGTTGTGTGAAATACACCAATAACCACTGCTTAATTTATCAAACAATATTATTTAATATCCAAATAAATCTACCCATCAAACTAAATCAAGTAAAGGGGGGAGAGAAGACAGCGTCAAAATTTATAGTGATTCGACCAATGTGGTCTACATATCCACTATGCAAGGTGAGAACAAATTTATATTAACTTCAATATCCAAAAACAATACAAACGGAAGAGGAGAGAAAAACCAAACCCAAGCTCTAAGCAGAAGAACCCACGAAGAAGATGAAGACAATAGACATACAAGAAGTAAAACGAAGCATACGAGTCCAACCTACTAAATAAATAATGGTTATTTTATTATTTTGTTGATCCAATTTTGTGTTTTTGCTGATGTACTATTGTTCATAGTCTTGTAAAACTTTGTGATCTTTTACTTTGAAACTTAAAATATTTGTGTTAATCCAACCATCTGGCCTATTTTGTTACAACTCAGAGCTTAAATAAAGTTTGTTTAACTAAGCTTTGATTAAGTTTGATAACCTTTCAATCCAATTCAATTTACTTATATGTTAAGTAGCTGTGATCATACTAAACATAAAAACATAAAAAAAAAAAACATAAAGGTACCATGTTTATTTTATCAAATAAACATAAAAAAAAAACCTTAATGGTTGAGAATGTTTCATATAATATCATTAATAATATCCTTTTTTTTAATTTTCTTTTGAAATCTTTGACATTACATAATTAAAGAATCTATGTGTCACCAACCAATATCTACCATATATTTGTCAGAATGTTAATAATTTAAACTTAGAGCATGATTCTCTCGATTTGTTTTTCCCTTATTGTGTGGAAAGAAACATTGATACTCTTTTTCTTTTTTTCTTTTTAGTTGAGATTGAGAATTCGAATATAAAATTAATATTTTAAACTAATTGCATGCAGTTAGTGCGTCTAAAATTGGATAATAAAATTAAAAATTAAAAATTAAAAATTAGAAAAAGATCTAACTAACTAACAATAAATTAAATTTAAAATCAAAAGTAGGTTCGGTTTTGATCATATCATTTTAAGAATGTTCATTCTGGTTATTACGGTTAAAGTTTTGTATTGCAATATTTAACAAAAAAATTAGATTAACGATACATCGTTTGTATATATTAAATTCTAAGTTAAAATACTAGTTTGGTCTCTGTAGTTCTTGTTCATTTTAGTCTTTATACTTTCAAAATGTTCGTTTTGGTCCCTGTATTTTGAATATGTTAATTTTGATCATTGTATTCTTAAACCGTGACCATTTTGGTCATTTTATTTTATTTTAAATCTCATTTTTTCTATCACAATTTCAACACCACATTATAATCAATATATTTCTTACAATGTAAACATTACTTTATATTAAATTATTTCCGTTATATGTAAAATTTGTGTTAAAATCTTGCAAAAAGGGACTAAAATGATCACTTTTTAAAAATACATGTATCAAAATGAATCTTTTCAAAGTAACTCGTATCAGGAGAGGAGTAGGAGACACACCGTATGAGTTTTTGTAGGAGCAAACAGACCGAGTTTCAGACCTAGAATAGGAGTCCTTAGACCTTGTTGTTCTGGCATACAAGTAAACACGAACATGAATAGGAGCAGGCAATGGAATTGTATCACAATCGGAATCTGTTGAATAGGCATAATAGCCCGTCTTAGCCACTTGATTTTGAAGGAGCAAGCCTGCTTCGGTAGTGATAGTAGCTTCAAAGGAGGGACTAAAATGAACCAAAGTTAAAAGTATAAGGACCAAAATGAACATTTTCAAAATACAGGGACTAAAATGAGCCGAGGCCAAAAGTACAAGGACAAAAATAGTATTTTAACCTAAATTCTATGTTTGTGGCTTAAAATACATAAGACTTTGTGGATGCAATGCAACACAATGTAAATGAATATTTTTTGGTGTTGTGTTCGAAACAAACAGAATGTTTGAAAATTTAGAAATTGTTACAGGTAAAATTTAGCCATTTGAATGGCCAACAAGCTCGCTCATCGTTTTAGGCCGACCAGGCTCAGGTCTGAATAAAATTGGCCCGTAGATGCCTCCGAGTTGGGAGACTTTTTAGATCATAGGATCGTCTAAAGCTAAATTTGAGTTCCCAAGGAACTCTGTCCTATTGACCCATCAAAGTAATGCTATAAAAAAACTGGTTGCGCTCCCCATAAATATAGTTCTGACTTAAGCATGAGAGCATCATATTGGTGTATAATTTTTTAGTTCGGCAGGCTTCGCCGAATCCTTTCTATTTTATAAGATTTGTTGGAATAATTAGTAAAAATTAAAAGACCCAAGTGAGATACAAATCCAAAATAATTTCATATCAAACACTCACCATCCCCAACATTCACAAGGGCCTTCTTAGAACTTGAGAGTAGATGAATTGGTTGGAAGGGAAATTAATTAAAGAGACCATCATTTCATTTTCAACTCTCTCAGCA
This sequence comes from Momordica charantia, assembly GCF_013281855.1. NCBI lineage: Eukaryota > Viridiplantae > Streptophyta > Magnoliopsida > Cucurbitales > Cucurbitaceae > Momordica > Momordica charantia. Next base: position 13,596 of record NW_028275252.1, on the reverse strand, counting down.
CCTTATCTTATCATATTGCACCAAGCATTTAAAGATGCCTTCTTCCAATCCCATGATCTTTTTTTTTTCTTTTCTAATTTATTTTAAGAATGGAATATAGTTCTCCTCATAAAATTCATTTTGAACACACATATATCTTTTAAAAGAATTCTTTTCAATATCATACACCAAAAAGAATAATAAATTAATGGATGGTTCATTTTAAAGATTCTTGGCCCTTTTTCCTTTTTTTTTTTTTTTTTGCAAATTTATTCTAAGCCCTTCTCCCCAAATATCTTGTATAAACAAACAAAAGAGAATAGATTCCATGAACGTTCATATATCACCATTTCAATTTCGAGAATGAAATGAAATAATATATTTTTTTTAAAAATTTGATTAATCCCTATAAAGTCAGAGCTGAAACTCCAACCCTTTTTTGATCGGACTGTGTGATAGAAAAAGAGAAAAAAAAATGGGCTCTGGGTGGTCAGAAGAGCAGGCTGCACAGTCGCAGCCGCCACCGCCAGCCACTGGCAGCGCCGCCAGCCACGGCGGAGCAAAGGTGGCAGAAGTGAAGCAACTGGGTCATGGGTTGGAAGCTATTCTGAAAGATGCAGACTCCGCAGTGGACAGATCCTCCATGGATAAGCTTCATGATCAACTCCATGCTGGAATCTTCTTGAACAAAAGAACAAAGGTAAATAAAATTATCATAGATATATAAACTTTAAAGAGTTTAAAATTATAAGTTTTCTCAACTTCCGAAAATAATGTCATAGATGTTTACTTTCAATTTTGTAATTTTGTTTAGTCTAATGATTACATTATCAAATGGCTGAACCAGTTTAATATCAGTCTACCACGTAATCTTTAAATTATAAAGTCAGCCTGTATAAAAATATTATTAGATCATTGATAAAATTAATGATAATGTTACGACATAATAGTGAACTATTCAACAATATTTTAAATGCAAAAGTCCTTATTTGAAAATTTTTAAAGTGGAGGGACTAAATAGATATAATTTTGAAAGAATTCAATAACCAGTTTATAATTTAACCAAAGAAAATAAACCTAATACCATATATATAAATATCATGCATGTGCTTTTTTTAGAACTGTACATTATGTAGGGTGAGATCAAAGTTTAAACCTATACCCTTTTGAGAAATGTTATTAATGCCTTAATCAGTTAAATATATTATAAGTTGTCATTTCAACGAAGTACTATCGGATTTAGAGATAGAGAGAGGAAAGAAAATCTTGTGCTACATCTAAGAGCTGTTAATTAGTTTTTATATAATTGAGTAAACGAATAAGAGAGATTTCAATACACACAACTTCACACTTTCTTCATTGTTTTGAATACAATTGCAGAAATATTGGATGGATAAGAAGTCAAACAGTAACTGTTTCATGTTATTTCCAAGAGCTCTCTCAATAACTTGGTCTGAAGAGAGCAAGTACTGGAAATGGAAAGCCATGGAAGAGTCAAGGTATGACACTCTTTAACTTTTCAGTTAAATTCGTCCGAACATAGCTCGAATAGATAAGACATTTTAAGATCATCCAAAAGGTCTATGATTCAATCTCCCATCGCTGAACTAAAAAACGAAAATCAAAATTATTTTCTTGTAGTAACCCAATTGAAGCCATAGAGCTTGTAAACGTGTGTTGGCTTGAAATCCATGGGAAGATCAAGGCATCTGAGCTCTCACCAGGAGCATGGTACGAGGCAGCATTTGTGGTGATGATCAAAGATCCAGCCTACGGATGGGATGTTCCAGTGAACATAAGGCTCAAGAGGCCAGATGGGAGCAAGCAAGAGCGCAAAGAAGACATGGAGGAGAAGCCACGAGGGCGGTGTGACTACTTTTTCTTTGCTTATTTTCTTTTGTTTTTTTGTTCTTTTTTTATTCATTTATCTCTATTTCTAGTTTTATACTATCGTTCCTTGTAACATCACATTTGATTGGTCCAACTTTTTTAAACATGTTTAGTTAGAATATGCCTATAATATTTTGACGAATATGTATATATTATGTAATTTTCATAGCGATATCACTCGGTGGAGATTTTTTAATTTTATCAAAGGTTTTTAACCTCGAAATATTGGGTGGCCGATCTATTTGGATTCTTCAAGGTAAAATCAATATCTTGAGAGGCCAAGATTTGATATTAATATGATTTTTAGTTGTTTTCTCATTTATCTTCAGTTTGGTTTAGAAAAATAATTGAAATACTCATACAAAATTGTTTGCATTTTTTTCTTTAAAAAAAGTCATATTTTGAAGCAAATAAATATCTTTTCTTTAAAAAATAAAAACATATTTCCATTCTGTAAATCTTATTGCATAAGGAAAATTATGCTGTAAAAAAAACATTTAAATGAAAAAAAAAATTATAAAGGCAATTCCTCCTAAAAAGTTGACATTTTTAAAAGCACTCAGTGAAATTTCTAAAAGTCAAAAAATTAATTTTTTTTCTAAATCTTATTTTAATATTTTCTAAAAATTTGGATTGGAGAATTCGAGAGGTCGATTCCCTGATATTGAATTTATTTTGGGAGGCCAATTTAAATTCAAAAAACAAAATTTTCTCAATGGCTTTAGGTCACTCATAATTATTGTTCATTATTTACGATCAATAAAACGTGAGACATTTAAAAATAAATATAAAATCTTTTTTTAAGGTCATTTTCTTGAAAATAATATGAAAAATAAATTATCGTTCATTGACGAGGGTTATGGGGTGCTAATACATTCTCCCTACACAAACGACCCTCGAACCTAAATCTTTTTATACAGATCAGCTTGTCAATGCATTTTGGGTGGCCAATAACACCCTATAATCAAATACTTGTTGCGACTCCATTTTTCTCCTCCGTGGAAGAAAGTCGGCTGCTCCAGGTCACAAACTCGTAGCGTCAATTTTTGAAGCATTTCGAACTCACAACCTCTTAGTTGGAGATATATGTCAATTATCACGGAGCTATCCTCACTTTGGCGAGAAGTGACAATTTTTAAACAATATCTCAAAATTTTATATTATTTTAAACTTAGTTGTTTTTTTTTTTTTTCATTTCCTTCGTGATCTTTTTCTTCTTCCTTTCTCCTTACTTCTCTCTTGCAGGGCGGTTTCTCTCTTTTCCTCTAATTTCCAATCCATTTTCGCAAATGAAAATCTCTCAAATCCCAAAGTAATTTCACAAATTGATCAATTAATCGAGCTCAATAATTTAGCATCAAAATCAAAAGGAAGAAATCAAATCTCATAAACCGTCGTGGAAGAAATGAGCAGGGAAGAAAAAGGTCGAAGGGGAAGAAAAAAAAAGCTACTAAGTTTAAAATAATATAAAATTTGACACTTAAAAAGTTCACTTTATCACACCGCATCGTTTCTGTGTTAGTCAACTAATGAACAATTTAATTGAAGAATTATTTTGAACAATTGTTTAAATCTCAAAGAGTTACAGAAGTGTCCCTTCTAAAACTTCAAAGACCAATTAGACACCACTCTATAGTTCGAAATATTTAGTACTTAATGCAAATACGCGTTTATCTAGAAAACGAACTAAGTGTTTCTTTTTCACTCTATGGTGAACACACTTCACTAAGTGGCCAATGTGCACGTTTAAGAATCTCTTTGCAAATCATGGCAAGTGCTCTGAAATAATCAAGGGAAAATTGATGACAGATTTTTGGTAAAATTGTTAAGGATCTCACATTGTAAAGATAATGAGACCTAACAATAGTTAATTATAATATAAATGGGATACTCTTCTCATCGTTAATTTGTTCTGAGATAGAACTCCATGAATGTTAATAGAAACAAGTGATATAAGGATACAATAAGGTTCGAGGAGGGCAAACTTCGACTCCGTGGTCCACGGTTGCATACCTCAGCCCTTGGTGAACAAGATCTTCAATGGCTGCCAACACAAAGTTGGAAGGGGCAACACCCCCAATTTTCTTACCTCGCTTTTATTAGCTTCCAACGCAAAGAAATACAACTTGTGTAATAATGGAGTGGATTCGCTTGAACACTACTCAAGCTAATCTTTTATACATGCAACGACCTACCTATTTTTAGACACTCCAAGTTTAGCTTACTTAGAGTGCACTACAAATATTTAAACAAGTGAGTGTTGGAGTATAATGTGGAGACTCCACCCTCCCTCGTAACTATAGGAATGCTAAATTTAGCATCCATGACTTTCCCACCATAAGAAACGTTCCGCCCACCAACTTGTATAAAAAACCATGCCGCTGCCTCATGTCCGCCTACACGAGCCCCAACGTGTACGCGTGTGCGCTTTCCATTCGGTCGCCTACCTCCTCGTGCTCCCAACCGACTGTTTGCCTGGGGCGTGCACTGGCCACACACACCGCCTGCATGCGTGTCCGGCCTAACATGCGGCCGCCTATGAATGTTCGCCCTCGCATGCCTGCTTCTTTGCCTCAGCTACCCATACACCCCACCTACGCGCATCGGTCATTCGGCCACTCGTGGGCCTACATGTTGTCCGCATGTCTTAGGCTGTCAGCCATTTCCCAGCGCCCGTCTGTATCTCGTACATGTTGCCTCGATGTCGACACAACTCTCTTATGTGTCACGTGACTCGCCCATGGTCAGTGTCAGTCACTCGTATGCAAAGTGGACTACTTCCGCATACATGACAACGAGCTCCAAGACTCCTCTGAACGTCCCCCTACGCTCAGCATCTGCAACTTGTACCCTGCATGCCTGCAATGTCGTGCAACCTTGGCTCCGGTCACCAGTTTTGTCACACGTCGATCCTTCCCATCGTTTATGCTTGTGGTCTTGGTCCGGTCAACCAAGCCACTAATATTCTGAAATTCGCCTTTGTAACACAAGGCATGTTGCTTGTACCCGCATGCCCATAACAACCTCTTTCCACATACTTTTATGTCATGTATTTAGTTCTGTATGTTGTTTACTTTTCCTTGTACTTTTGGTGGCGAGTGACTCCTCGCCACTTTGCACGTACATGTCTGCTAGATCAAATATGCCTTAGAATGTATTATAGGGCATGTACACCTAGTCATCCTCCCTACATTATTGCGTTATATTTATATCTTGCTACTAATCTATTTTCTTGAATTCAAGCATACCGTACAACAAGCTTTCCAAAATGCTTTCAAACGTTTTTCAAAACCTTTTTCTCTAACCCCATTTTCCAAAACCGTTTCTCGAGATTGGGGGTGGAGGTTGGGACATATAGTCATTGTGCCACCGATTATCCGATTTCTTATTAGCTGACTTGCTTGTGGGTGGAAGCAAGTGTCACACAATTGCTTTATAAGTCTTGTTTAAGAGAAAAAATGGAGGAAACGCCCCCACTTCCCACCAGGAGGTGGTGAGTGGGGAAGTTGCTCCCTTTTAAAATGGAGGTTCTCCCATTTTTCTCTTAGGTTCCTCGGTCGTCTGTTGAATGAGTTTTGAAAACTCTAGCGAACATCTCTATCAATCTCTCGATGCCCCTCTCAGTTTTAAGATGGTTCCCACAAACCATTTTCTTAATGTACAGAGGATAGTAAGGAAGGAGTTTGAACGGTTCTCCTAGGGGCCAAATTCGTCGTCAAGACTAACAACAGTTCAATCTGCCACTTCTTCAACCAACCAAAGTTAACGTCAAAGCAAGTTAGATGGCAGGAATACCTTGCCGAATTTGATTTTCAGTTTGAACATAAGCAAGGTTGGGCGAACCAAGCAGCAGATGCCCTCAGTAGAAAGAGTGAACCTGCAACCCGGTGCATGTTAGCTCACTTGAAAGTGAGTAAATTGACAGGATCCATTCGTGAAACCGTCAAAGAGAACTTACATAACGATCCAGCTGCTCAAGCGATTATTCAGTTGGCCAACGAAGGGAAGACTTGGCAGTTTTGGGTCGAGAATGACATCCTCTTCACCAAAGGCAACTGTTTGTACATTCCCCGTTCTGGGAACTTGAGGAAGTTCCTACTGGGAGAGTGTGATGACACGATGTGGGCAAGACACGCTGGGTAGCAGAGAACATATGTCCTGCTAAAGAAAGGCTACTATTGGCCCAATCTGAGAGACGACGTGATGCAATATATTAAAATGTGTCTCATATGCCAACAGGACAAAGTGGAGTGAACCAAGATTGCGGGCCTGCTAGAATCCCTACCAGTTCCATCAAGACCATGGGAGAGCATGTCTCTCGACTTCATCACCCACCTACTAAAACTCGGGGAGACAGAAGCAATCCTCATGATAGTCGACCGGTTCTCTAAGTATGGGATCTTCATCCCAACTTCGAAGATGTGCTCGGCCGAAATGACTGCACAATTATTTTTCAGAAACGTTGTGAAACTATAGGGAGTCCCTGAAAGCATTGTGGGCGATATTGACAGACGATTCACAGGGACATTCTGTACAGAACTCTTTCACCTACTAGGCTCTAATTTGAACATATCTTCGAGCTATCACCCACAGACAGATGGTCAAATAGAGCGTTTCAACAGTATGCTAAAAGAGTACCTCTGCCACTTTATTGACGCTCGGTAAAATAACTGGATACAAATGTTTGACGTGGCTCAGTTATGTTTCAATTGTTAGAATAACACCCTTTTAAAATCGTATGTGGGAGACAACCTGTGTTGCATCATGTTGTTGATCACCCTTATGTGGGAAAGAGCCCTCAAGATTACCACTTCACCAAAGAATGGCGACAATCAACACAAGTGGCTCGAGCATATCTCAAGAAGACGTCTAAACACATGAAAAAGTGTGTGGACAAGAAGCACGGACCTTTAGAGTTCCGAGCAAGAGATCAAGTTCTTGTGAAGCTGAGACCTGAACAACTTTGCTTCCGGGGAACAAAGACCAGCGCCTTGTACTGAAATACGAATGACCGGTTAATTAACGTCCTTCAGAAGGTGGGCAAGACATCATATAGGGTACAACTACCCTCGTGGATGAAAATACATCCAGTGATTCATGTGAGCAACCTGAAGTCTTACCATCCGGATACCATCGACCCCACACAAAATGAGGTAACTCATCCAGCGGTCACATTGACAAACAAGGTTGACAAAGAAGTTGAGTTAATCCTCGCCAATAAAACAAGCCGAGTGGGAAAACCACGGATAGACGTACATGAATTCTTAGTCAAGTGGAGAGGACTTCCAAATGAAGAGATCAATTGGGAGCGTGTCGAAGACCTGAAGACAACTGTAGCAGAGATTGAAGAGTTCGAGCAGCAATGGTTTGACAGAAACGTCAATCATTTTAAGTGGGGGAAAATGTCATGCATGGTCATGTTCGTCCAAGGCCTGTTGCCTGTGGTCGCATGCCCATAACTACCTCTTTCCACATACTTTTATGTTATGTATTTAGTTTTGTATGTTGTTTACTTTTCATTGTACTTTTGGTGGCGAGTGACTCCTCGCCACTTTGCACGTACACACTGTCAGATCAAATATGCCATAGAATGTACCATAGGGGGAACGCCTAGTCATCTTCCCTACATTGCATTGTAATATTGTCTTGCCGCTAATCTATTCTCTTGCATTCAAGCATACAACAAACTTTCCAAAATGTTTTCAAACATTTTCCAAAATCTTTTTCTCTAACCCTGTTTTCCAAAACCATTTTCCCGAGAATGGGGGTGGAGGTCGCAACATATAGCTGTTGTGCCACCGACTATCCGATTTCTTATTGGCTAACTTGCTTGTGGGCGGAAGAAGTGTCACACAATCGGTTTTCGAGTTCCATTAAAGTGCGATTTTGACACCAAGTAGGAACAAATTTAAGATTTTTTTTCCCTATTTTTACCCCAATTTCATTTCCATTTTTCAACTCTCAATTTAAATTCAATGATTCTTGATCACGATGATCAAGAAAAAAAACTATCTAATTTTTAGAAATAGAAAGTAGAGAGAGGAAGAACAAGGAGAGAAAGTAGAAAGAGAGGAGATAGTAAAAAAAGATATTTCTAACCAAATTTTAAGAGTTTAATTTTTAAAATTAGAAGTTTAGATGTACAACTTTTTCACCTATCATCATAAGACTCGTTTGTTAACGTTCTCGTTTCATGTTTCTTGTTCCTGTTTCTCATCTTTTGAGAAACATACATGTTTGATAACCAATCTTGTTTCTTCTTTCTAAATTTTGAGAAACGTTTCCAAAAAATGGACCAATTTTTTGAAACTACGAAAAGTAGTTTCGTTTTTGCCGTTTCTGTTTCTTTATTTTGTGTCCAGACGCTTTTTTAATTTAAATAATATATTTGTCTCAAGTTTTAAAAGCGCATTCAATGGTCTTCTAGTGTATATGATTATCATTATATGAAAAGTACCGTGTTTGACCACCAAGTCACGCAACTTACTATTTTTTTTGTTTCCTTTTTCATATTTTTTATATTTTTGTAATCTAAAATGTTTTGAAATTTTATTTTGATTTAAAACTATTATATTTTCTTAAATAAAAAATTTCCTATTTTTAAATTACAAATATTTTACTATTTTTTTTCTTTTTTTATATTTTATATTTTTATAATCTAAAATGTTTCGAAATTTTATTTTGATTTAAAACTATTATATTTTCTTAAACAAAAAATTCCCTATTTTTTAAATTGACCGTATTTAAAAATTTTACTTCAAAGTATATTTTTATTTAAAATTATTATATTTTCTGAACAAAAAATATTCTATTTCTAAATTAAAATTTTATTTTTTATTTAAAATAATAATTTATACTTTTATATCAAAACAAGTTCTAAATTATATTTTCTCTAATACACTGTTTTTTCCTTTTTTAATGTTTTATATTTTTTAACTTAAAATATTTTGATAATTTATTCTTCATTTAAAGTTATTATATTTTATTAAACCAAAAAAAGTTCTATTTTTAACATTAAAATTTTTTGGATACATTGTTTTTTCCTTTTTTAATGTTTTATATTTTTTAACTTAAAATATTTTGATAATTTATTCTTCATTTAAAGTTATTATATTTTATTAAACAAAAAAAAATCTATTTTTAAAATTAAAAATTTTTTGGATACATTGTTTTTTCCTTTTTTAATGTTTTATATTTTTTAACTTACAATATTTTGATAATTTATTCTTCATTTAAAGTTATTATATTTTATTAAACAAAAAAAATTCTATTTTTAAAATTAAAAATATTTTGAAATTTTAGTCTTTATTTAAGCTAATAATTGATACTTTTATATCAAAGAAATTTATATTCTAAATTATATTTTCTTTAATAAATATTATTCTTCGAATCTATGTTATATCTTTTTATATTATATTTACTAAATTTTGTCAAACTAAAAATAAAAATTAGTTAACATGAGTAAGGTATATATTCTAGGTCAATAGGTTGTAGTAGGTTCAAATATCACCTACAAGATGTTGCAAAAAAATGAAAATAAGAAACAGAAATAGTTATCAAACATATTTTTGTTTCTATATCTTTTTTCCAACAAATAAGAAATAGAAATGATTACAAAACATATTTCTGTTTCTAATTCTAAAAAAAAAAATAGAAACAAGAACAAAAAACGAGAAACTGGAAATGAGACCGTTACCAAACGAGCCAATAGTGTATGTCTCTTGATTCTTCCTTAATATCGTGGTATGCGTGATTTGCTATAAATATCTATTATTTGCTTGCCCTCAAATTTAATATATTATTTGGCCTAGTAGCGTAGGCCTCTCGATTCTTTCTTATATGACTTGGGATTTAAATCTTTAAGCATTGATTTTCTTTTTTTTACTACTTATATTTTTTATATTTTTTTATATGAAAGTTGTTATTTTAAAATTATTTAAGAAAAAGTTGTTATTTTTATATTATTTTAGAAAAGTTATATATATATATATATAAAAGTTGTTTTTAAAAATGTTATTTTTATATTATTTCAAAAAGAGGTTGTTTTTATTTGAAAATATATAAAAAATAATTTTTTTTTATTCTTTTAAAAGTCTACATTAAAATTATTTTTAATGGTGTTATGTCCCTTTTCCAATATATATAATAGTGATCTATTAAATAATATATATTTTTTTACTTTCATTTGATTAAACAACTTAATTTTTATATGGATTAGCATCCTATTCATTATTAAAACCACTATTATTAATACAATATCACTTCGGGACACCAAGTAAATCTCTTTTTCATTTCTGGCCAACATTCAAATAATAAATTTTAATTTCAACTATTTGAAATTCATTTGGTTTCAACTACTAGGAGTGTGGTGGTATTATTCAAGCCTCGCGGAGCACGTAGCCGAGGCTTTTCCCTCACTCCACCATCTAAGGATGGTTACACGACATCATTTCAAGTTATCAAAAAATTCATTTTGTTCCGAATGCAATTAAGAATTTAAAATTATTTCCATCATTTAAAAATCTTGAAATTTAAAATCATTTATGACTAACCTATATATCAACAAAGCATAATAATTTTCTTGTGAAGAACTAATGAGTTAGGTCTTATCGATAAGTACGTACCCAAACATTTTCTTTAAAAAAAAAAAAAAAAAAAAACCTATTTTCTCTCTCAAGTGTGATTTTTTCTAATATACCTACCTATGGACAAGAAGTTAAGTATTATTCTTGGCTAGTTCCAAAGGAAAAAATAATAATAAAGTATTATTCTTTGCTTATAATTTTTCCATTATTTGTTTTCCTTTTTGCACTTTTGAAGGCATAAAGGACCTCCATCTGCTTCCTACAAATACTCTGCGGTTCATTTTGCAGTTCATTCATCTCGCAGGGCAGCAACGTAATTAACCATACCTGGTTTCCATGGGACGATTATTTCGTTCTACCACGTCTACCGACGACGACAGCCCACGGCTACCCACAGCTACTCAAAAGTTTCATAAGCTACTTCCGGGTCGGCTCTTGGACTTCAAGAATGAAGGTAAAAATAAAAAACTTTTTCATTTTTAAAATTTCATATTTTTTTTATATAGATGTTATTTTCTGTTAAATTAAGTTTGGTCAGCCTCTGGTTTATTCTTTTCCACTTAAAAAAATGATCTTTGAAACCAAGGGAGGAGATATCCGTGTTTATTATAAACTTTTTGTTAGGTGACTTGGAATCTTACGAGATTTTTACCAAGTACAGATCGAGGAAAAATTCTTCTACGAGAATTTGCATTGAATGGTCAGTGGACGTATGCCAAAAAACTGATAGACGAGGCCGGGCAGGAAAAGAACTTGGTTCGCGCTAAGTTAACAGCAAACGGAGACACCATTCTTCATGTTGCTGTGAAAGCCCAGCACACAAGTTTCGTGAAGCATCTGCTCCACAAAATGAAGCCGGATGACTTGATCATACGCAACAAAGATGGATACACTGCCTTCTGCTTTGCCGCTGCATCAGGAGTCACAGAAATTGCTAGGCTCATGGTGGCCATGGACAAAGATCTTCCATCCAAGTGTGGCTCCTCAGACCAAAAAACTCCCCTCCTCATAGCAGTATTGTTCAAGCGTAGAGACATGGCTCACTACCTCTTGTCCAAAACTATTTTCCACGAGCTACCAGTAGAAGAACAGGTTCACATTTTCAACGCCACCTTAAACAGCGAATTATATGGTAACTCAAACAATATAATATAATATGTGCGACGCAAGTATTTAATTTTCTCGTTCGTACAATTCTAATCTCGCGTTTCCTGCTGATCAGATATAAGTTTGGAAATTCTTGAATCGGACGTAAATTATTTAGCGACTAGGAAATGCAAGAAGAAGAATGGTGACCATAGCGGAGATGATGGCGAGACTCCATTCGAGGTGATGGCCAGAAAACCAATAGGCAGGGATAGCTGGATGCCCGCAACCAGTTGGAAAGTGCGCATAGTTAAAGGTATGCTTTGATGGATCGGATCATGTTTGACAAATTAGGATCATCCTAAATTTTTAATTTTTAATTTTTGTTTTTGACGACAGCTATAAAGGGGTTGTACAAAAAAGATATGACGCAGGAAGCAGCTACTAGATTACTGCAATCGTTGTTTGAATATGCTTCGTATTTTTCAACATACGAGGATGTTGTAAAGTTGATTAGCAAACCGAATTTATTGCATGTGGCTGCAAAGGCAGGAAATGCTGAGTTTCTGGTTCAGGTGTTTCGGTTTTTCCCAGAGATTTTATGGGAAAAAGATGTTGATGCTACGACCATACTTCATATAGCTATTGAGAATCGACTTGAAGTTGTGTGGAAGCTGTTATATGACGTGGGTTGGCTCAATGACTTCCTAGTAAAAAACACTTCTGAGAATAATAACGACATAATGTATTTGGTTGCCAAACTAGCTGCTCCTCATCATCTCAACAAGGTCTCCGGAGCAGCTCTTCAAATGCAACGTGAATTGATTTGGTTCAATGAAATTGAGAAGGTAGTTCCAGTTTCCCAACTCGAGGCCAAATGCAAAGACACGAAAAAGGAAGAACACAAAGAGCTACTAGTCGAGGTCAAATGCGAAGACAGCAAAAAGTCAACACCATGCACGGAAGAACACGAAGATCTACTACGGCTCGACGACAACAAAAAGTTAATGATAACGTCACATCAAATATCCTCTGAAGAGCAAAAAAAGCAAGTTAACACCACGCCAATTATTCACGAAAGAACACAAGGATCTACTGACAGAGGGCGAGAAATGGATGCAAAACACAGCAAACTCTTGTATGGTTGTTTCAACTCTCATCGCTACCGTAGTTTTCGCTGCAGCCTTCACGATTCCCGGCAATTATGATAAGACAGGCACTCCTATTTTTCAACCAAACATCTGGTTCACCGTGTTCATCTTATCCGATGCGACCGCTTTGATCTCATCCTCAACTTCTATTTTGATTTTCTTGTCTATCCTAACTTCACGCTACACAGAAGAAGATTTCTTGCACTCTTTGCCAGCTAAATTAATTTGGGACTCAGCTCGCTGTTCATCTCCATTGTGTGCATGTTCGTCACCTTTAGTGCAACCTTCTTTCTTCTCTACAATAAGGCTACTATTTCAATTCCCATGATGATTGGTGCGATGATGATGGTTCCAATTCCTTGCTTTGGTGCACTTCAATTAAGCTGTGGATCGACATTTTTCAAAATACTTACTTGTGAGAATGTTATCGTAATTTCATGCCAGAATAATTTTTAGTACGTGAAAGTCTGGGGATAGGTTTTCTCAATTTCAAAAAGTGACAGTTTGATCCCTAGATCAAATTTATATCATTTTTAAAATTACGTGGCATTTTATTTCAATCTCTCCCCACTTCTCCTCTTTCTCTCTCCTCTTTTCCAACAAACTCTACAAAATTCATCATCACACTCGTAAACTGGAAGAAAGAATTCTAAATTTCCCGAAAAATAAGTTATTGTGCACGGTGAGAAGGATGTGGATTTTTAATGTGCAAAAGAAAGTGAATTTTGAATGAAATTGAGGAATTTAATTATGATGTTAAACTTAAGTTTTTTGAGAAGTTTTTTACCTTTATGTGTTAATTACATATTTAAAAATGTTACTGTGTTTAATTTGTGTGATAGATTTACATGGTTGGAATAGTTGTGGGTTTTCTCCTTTTGCGTATCAAGTTTTCTCATTTGACA
>NW_028275251.1:0-46823 GCF_013281855.1 Momordica charantia | reverse complement strand
TTTCTAATTTAGGTGGAATAAATTGTTCAAAAGCCATTTGAGGAGGGTGATGAGAGAGGGATAAAATTGGTTCAAACCATCTTAAAACAATCATGCTGAGGAGGACCAAAATAGTTAAAGATCGAGAGAAGCAGGTTAGGATAGCTGAGACTTGATTTGATATTTGCCAATGCACAATCTGATCGTAACAGGGGGTGCTGCAGGCAATTTTAATTCTTCCTCCAGCTGACGTTCAGGGGTTTACTGTGAACTTACAGATGCTGAAAAAGACTTTTATGAGGCACTCTTCAAAAAATCCAAGGTAACCTAGGACTGCTCGCCCATATGCTTTCATGTTTATTTTGGGTTTGAGCCATTGCCGTGCTTGACATGTTATTCAAAAATAGGTGAAATTTGATCAATTTGTTGAGCAAGGACGTGTCCTTCACAATTATGCATCAATACTGGAGCTACTTTTACGTCTTCGGCAATGCTGTGATCATCCCTTCTTGTGATGAGGTGCTTTTTTTCCTATCTTTATTACTTGCTTTTTGTTTCAGTCTGCCTCGGAGTTCGGAGTTAGGATTGCAATGATGCTGAGGTATCTAGAAAGTGGAAATTTCATAGGCCATTTGAATTAATGGTTTGTACGAAAGTTGTATATTTAGTGTTTTTTGTATAATAAAAGTATATATATAAGAAACTGAATTTCACTAAGAAAAGATATACAAACAACTGTGGAGCCAATTAGTGAAGCCAATTACAAAAATATCTAGATTTGAGAGCCCAAAAAGCCAAGGAAAAAACCACATCATCCCGAAGTCGTTCCTTTGTCCTCTCCTCATCAATGTCCGAAACACCTTGTTCTGCTAACTAAACTTCTGATCATTGGTGACTTGTAAACAAAGAATTTGCTGAATTACACTAAACCCAATCCATAATTAACTCGTTCATCAGCCTAAACCAGAACCAGAGTGTACCGTAGACACACATGAGCAGAAACTATATTTTTCTTCAAGCTGTGGGGCTCCCCTGGTCTTGGGCTGTTTTTTTTGGTAGTTCACTGACTTGCTCTTCTGTTCTCTTTCATTCTTTTCTCAAATGAAAGCTTGGTTTCTCATTAGAAAAAAGGAAATATTGAGAACCATGGAGAGATTGATTTTCTGGACCCATCGTGTTGAGGCTGCTTAAGGGCCATGGTTCACAATAAAATCAGTGTTTTCGAAGTGCAAGATGCACCGCAAGGCAACAAGCCCTTTGATGGCCTTGAGATGAGAGGCGATACAAAGGCGACATCCGATTGAAGTAAGGTGCACCTTAATAAATAAGTAAAAATTATATATATAGTGCATAAATTACCTTAAAAAAATTAATACCAAAATAGTAAATGTCAACAGGATACATAAAACAACCAAATTCTATAAGTTTAGTTCCAAATAAAGACAAGCAACGGCGGAGATTGATGGTGGTGAAGGCTTGAAGCTCGTGAAGGTGAATGTCGAGAGGGAGGGGAGGCAGAGATAGGGTTTGGGTCGCTTAGGGGAGGGTGTTTTAAAAAAAAACACATAAAAAATAAAAAAATAAGGCAGATTGCCTCTTGAAGGAGGCGATCGCCTTGCCTCAGGCGACAGGCGAGCCAAGGCGCCCAAAGGCGAGTGCCCGATTGAAGGCGCTCACCTGGGCACCTTGCGAGGCGCACCTGGGCGAAAACGCCTCGCCTCTCGCCTGAGGCGAGCGCCCGTGTGCGCCTCGAAAACACGGTAAAATAGTTTTTGGGCAGGAACCAGTAATAAAGTTGTTTATTTAGTGGGTGGTTTCTGAGGAAAGGTCTTCAATAAAGTTATTTCTGGAGGAAGTTCCTTAGTTCTATTGAGCTTGGTAAATCTACATTGATCTTTTCCTTTACATTGATTTTCTCACTGTATTATTTGTAACATATTCACGAGCATCATTTTGTATGCACTAATTTTTGTGGCTGGAAGGAAATTATTTGAACGCAAATATATTATAGCTCAGGAAAATGAAAATAAATTCTTTCTATTAAAGTAGTATACTCCAGACCATAGCTTGCTTTTCTTGTTGCCTATTATTTGAATGAAGACTAATTGGTGGTTTTGCTCTATGCAGTCGAGGTGATACTCAGGAATATTCTGATCTAAATAAGCTAGCAAAGCGTTTTCTTAAAGGCAGTCTAAACATACAGGAAGGAGAAGGTAGAGACGTGCCTTCTCGTGCTTATGTCCAAGAAGTCATGGAAGAGCTTCGAGCTGGTGAACACGGAGAATGTCCAATATGTCTTGAAGTATTTGAAGATGCAGTATTGACACCATGTGCTCACCGTTTGTGCCGGGAGTGCCTTTTGGCAAGTTGGAGAAACTCTAGTTCTGGTTTATGTCCAGTTTGTAGGTACTTAATCCTATTTTAGTATTTTCTATTTGGGGCTCTTTTGATTTGCATGTGTCCACCTCAGACTCCCTCAAGTATTAACTATATGATTACTCTATAGGAAAATCATCAATAGACAGGATCTTATAACTGCTCCAACTGAGAGCCGTTTCCAGATTGATATTGAGAAAAATTGGATTGAATCGTCCAAAGTTGTGGCTCTGATGAATGAACTTGAAATTATTCGTTTGTCCGGGTCAAAGAGTATTTTATTCAGCCAGTGGACTGCCTTTCTTGATCTTTTACAAGTTCCTCTTTCTCGGTATGCCATCTTAAAGTTTCTTTTGTGATGAGCTGATACATGCCCGTAATTCATTGCTTTTTATTTGGTGCTAATTGAAAACATTACTGTACAAAGAAAGTTAGAGGATGGGGCATCCTCTTTGTAAAAGGATTACAAAAT
Organism: Momordica charantia; assembly: GCF_013281855.1. Lineage (NCBI taxonomy): Eukaryota > Viridiplantae > Streptophyta > Magnoliopsida > Cucurbitales > Cucurbitaceae > Momordica > Momordica charantia. The sequence goes on along the minus strand of NW_028275251.1, from coordinate 43,996 downwards.
GGAATATATATGACAAAGTTAAGAGGAAATGTCCAAGAATACTTGTTATTTTTATGCCTCAATTCTTCTACGATAAGGTCCATGCAAGTTTAAGTTGCCTGGATTTGTTACGAAAATGTCTAACAAAACATGTGACAACATCTATATATTGCCGTTAGATACAGAACGATGTAAATGTTGATAGAAGCAATGATTATTGTGTGATATCATGATCAATTTATTTCGTTTAAAAAAATTTAGCTGTGGTAATGTGGGGATTTGAACAAGTATACGAATACTCTTAGTGAATTGTACTAGTCATGCATCAGAGTTGTCATCCAGTCGTTACTTGTTTCTCATATTTCTTTATCACATTCTGTGGCAACTTATAATATTCCATTCTCTATAATTTCTTGCATGTAAGGTTTTGTAATTATTTTTATTTCCATCTTAGAGAGTAACATTCCTTTTCTTCGTCTGGATGGGACTTTAAATCAGCTGCAGAGAGAAAAAGTAATTAAAGAGTTTTCAGAGGATAATGGAATTCTGGTATGCGATTTTACTTTCTGCAGTTTGGTGTGGGAGGCTGTTTGATGGTAAAAGTTGGGGATTGGTTGTGATGTTAGGTGTTGTTGATGTCACTAAAGGCTGGTGGAGTTGGAATAAATTTGACAGCTGCTTCAAATGCCTTCGTACTGGTATGCTTAATGGATCAAACCATAAACTAACTAATAGGTTGATTGATTCTTTACAGATGCTTTATGCTACAATGCTCCTTTGTCATGGTTTTATGAACAAGCCGAATGTTCTATAGAATAACTAATATGCTGATTGCTTCTTTATAGAATGCTTTAAACTTAGCTAGGCTGAAGCGAAGATCTGCTCTTGCTCTCGAAAATCCTTTAATTTCTCTCAAACCATTTTGATTGAGGATTCTTGTAACTCCTTATTTTGGATAAGACCCGTATTTGATTCACATCTCTTGGTCCTCCAATATATTGCTATTTCATTTTTAAAAAAAATCCATTCACTTGGTCACAAGCTGTAGGAATTGGAATATCAGCACAAAAACTGCATTTGAAGAAGTCCTCTCATAATGGTTCATAATTTTCATAGATATGTGTTACGTGATTGTAATAGTGATGGCTGCGTTCATATATGCTTGGTTATTTCATTCTTCACTCGTTCAAAGCAGATGATTATATAATTTTTGAACAGTAATCTCGATGGCATAATTGATTGTCAATGGTTTAAACAATCTTTATAGGACCCATGGTGGAATCCAGCAGTTGAAGAACAAGCAGTTATGCGGATTCATCGCATCGGGCAAACTAAGAGTGTGTTAAATAAAGCGTTTTATCGTGAAGGTGCAATCTCTTTTCCAACTTGATTTAGTATCACACGTCTTGGAACATCTCTAAATGCAAGGAAGCATTTTAAGTGTTGATGTTTGAATTAGAATAGTTTAGAACTACTTAGACTTGTCAACTGGTTTGTTACCTGACATTTGAATGTGACAATGTTGTATGATTGAAAACATTGCTTGTCAGGGTACTGTGGAGGAAAGAATGGAGGCAGTACAAGCAAGAAAACAACGGTTAATTTCCGGTGCCTTAACCGATCAAGAGGTTCGAACTGCGCGAATTGAAGAGTTGAAGATGCTTTTTACTGGAAGTTGATGCAGTAAATGAATCACAAAGATTTCCTAATGCCCATGAAGCTCTTGGATGGCAATGGCAATGGCAAATCACATGGTTAATGACCTCAGAAATTAGTCGGCTCAAGGCCATTTTTATGCAAAGCCGACAGATTTTGTTGTCTGAGATCTGATTTGGTTACAGTATTGTTATTGTTATTGTTTTTTTTTTATGGGTTTTAGAGTAGAAGTGGAGAGCTTACTGTAAATTAAATAAAATTATCTGAACGAATTCTGTACAGGTCATGGAGATTAAAAGTTGGGTTTATTAGTGGGTTAGAACACAGAACAATGATGTGTTTATTGGGTGAAGGCTTTGAAATCTTACAGAAGGGGGAAACGAGCATTGTTTACAAACCATTATTATGTGATTAATACTTTAAAAAGCTATTATATTTCTGACATTTTTATGTTTTTTTTGTAGTACAACATTCTTTGGGCGGAGGTTTGAACTCTTGACCTTGTGGTCAAAGGTAGCTGCCTTAACCATTTGAGCTATACTTGGTTTGGTTCTGATATTTTTATGTTGTTAGGTTTGACACTGGTGGACGATATTTTTATGTTTACCGGATCGAACATATGTAGGTGACATATCAACATTTTTAGAGTATTATACCAAAAAATTGATAAAATATAAATATAAATAAAATATCACTGATATGGATATACATTAATATTAATAATTTTTCTTATGTACGTTTATTTGTGAATTTAAATAATTGTCATTCTTTTTTTCAAAATATTAATCTATATTGATATTTTCATAAAATTAAGACTTTGTAATATTGGCATTTAAATTTTTTTATTATAACTTAGGACTGACAAATGAAAAAATAACAAATAAAGTTGAATTAAAAAAATGACAAAGTAAAGTGGCATGTTGAAATATATATATATATATAATAATAATAATAATAATAATAATAATAATAATAAAATAGAATAATAGATTAAGTCATTCTATTTTGTATCATATCATTTTACTTTGTTTATTTAATTTAATTTTTTCTTTTAAAAAAGAAAAAGGATTCTGCTGTGATTGAGAGGAGGAAGAAGAAAGAAGCAAAGCCCTCCCATCTTCTTCTCCTCTCACCTTCTGCTACTACCTCTGCGTTCAACAGACCCACCGCCGCTCGTTGCCGCCGTTCGCCGCCCTCCACTCCTCTTTCCATCTTCTCCGGTGCGTCTCACTCTCACTCTCCCGATCTCTTTTTCTCTTCCCCCAGTTTTCGCTGATTCAAAATTGATACTGCTGTTGGAAATGGTGATAGTTTTAAGTTTATTGACGTGTAAATGGCGGAAAAATTCCCATGGCTAGTGTAGTTTGTTTTGTGCGAATCTCAGAGCAGTTCTTTTCTCTCCTTCACCCCATCAACACCTCTAATTTCACCAACATTTCCTAAATTACACTACAGAGGGGAGGATATGAGTGGTTCTTGCGATTTTATAATCTCTGCCTAAATCAGTTCCAGAAGCATACATAATCGTCTATCTGCTGATTTGACTTTGAAAGTTCACTCCATATTTGTTGATTACATGGCCTTTGAAGAGATAAGTTCACTTAAATGTTAGTTCGGATACTGATTACTTTCTTTGAGATTAATTTGGATTTTAAAGGAGGTGTACTAAAAAGATTGGATTTGGCAATATTTTTATTGTTACTGTGATACCGATCAGTGGTGATAAAAGCAGGTCAATGGGTCCAATTGTTTTCTGAATTTTTATGTAAAAGTACTTGTTAATTACATGTTATGCTAATTTTATACCATCCTTATTGTGCATAGAATTCCTGCACGTTTGTTGTGTGTAATGGATTCTGATTTCTTGAATCTGAAATTTTTAGATAGGTCATACTTTTTGAACTGGGAGGCATGGAAGAAGTTGAGAAATTGACGCCAGAGAAGGAGGATAAGCCTACGGGATTGAGGGGGCGGTTGTCCTGCACCACCTGCTTTGATGCTCTGTGGTTCTGTTATTGTAAGTAACCTTAAAATGAACACAATTTTCATCATTTTATTTTGTTTTTTACTTTCACACCTTATCCCTATTCACAAGCATATTTGTGTTTTTTGCCCTCTTCTTGTTGTTTAAATTAGAGTGTGTGACACTATTCCTTACTTTTGATTGATAAGCTCCTCGGTATAATAGAATAGCTCAAGAAAACCAAACCATGAACAAATTTACTTCTATTTGGAATTATTTCTCCATGATCCATCTAATCTATTGGAAACTAATGTATTGTTTTGATCATTAAATGGCATATTTTTTTGGGCTTGCACAAATTCTATTTTAAAGAGCTGGCCTTATTATCTGCACACTATTGCTGGATCATTCCTAAGATTGTGATAATTGGATTTTGCAGGAATAAACCTACAAACTAAAGATATTTATTTGTAGTGTCTCTTTACCATTAGGTGAATTGGACAGAGGTTTATAAAGTTCCATATTAATTAGGCTGTACAAAACCAAACCAATCCCAAAATGAACCAAAATGATTGTTCTGTTTTTGTTTTTAAAATTTACTTTTGATTGGTTTCATTTGTTTGATTTTCTAATTTCATTCAATTGCATAAAATTTATGGAACCGAACAAAACCAACCTTCAATTGATATAGTTACACTAATATCTGCTTACTTTTTCAACTGTATTCATATACTTTGGTTTTATAAGTAACTATGACGAAAAATGGATTTTTGGGATCACTGAAATAAAAAAATTACCAAGGATGCAAAGAACCAAATTGAATGAAGGTTCTGTTTGTTAAACTTTTTAGCATCTAATAGTTCAGTTGGTCAAGGAATGAAACCAATCAGTTCCATGGTTTGTTGTATTTGAACCAGACCGGAACCAATGTAAGATATACACGATTATGAATCATTTAATTTTTTTTACCTGAATTGTTTATACGTTCTTTATTCTCCCAACACCAACTATTTTCCTCATCATTTGGTTAAAATTGTTTTCACATTCGCATGTTTCTTATTCTTCAAACCAATAGTTTTAATGCGCGCACACACACATATATATTTAACTAGTTCCTTTTTGTTGAAGCTGTATAATTCTCATCTTTACACCCTATTGTCAACTTGTAAATCTAATGGTTCTATTTACTGGCAGCTCCAGTTCATCAAATGCAGCAATACTACAGGCTTGGGGTTTTCGATAACTGTTCTGACAAATGGACAGCTCTTGTCGACTGTTTAAGTCTCAAGACAAAACGAGCTTCTGAGGTTCAGGTATATATCTGATACAAAATACTTGCCGGTGCATAAAATGTAGATATATATTTCTTTTTTAAGGTCAACAACATGTGGGGTGAGGATTCGAACCTCCGATTTTTGGTCGAGGATATATGCCTTAGACATAGATGGTAATGGACATTTCAAGTGAGCCAAAAGCTTAATATAGATACCATTTCTAGCTTTTAGGTGTGTCTCCTCGAGTCCTTTGGATGGCCTACCTACTAGCACTTTTTATATGAGCAATAAACTTCTCATTAATAATTTAAAGGAACTACTAGCATTTTCTATATGAGAAATTAAGTTTTATTTATCTCATACTACATAACATTAATTTTTTTATTATTTATTATTTATTTATACATTAAGCACTTCAATTATTTCAAGCTCACAAATTTTTGTAACTGATGTTTAGACTTTAGAGGGCTATTGCACCTCAATATGCCTCCTATTTTGAATCTGCCCAAACCTCTTATTCAACTATGAGGAGTTTGAAAATGCTAAATAATAGTGAATTCTCTTTTGTTTGGTCCTTGTACTCGACAAGATCAGTAGTTCTGACAATCCTTGAGAGCAATACTGTTAAATTATTTATCATAGTTGGTAGTGCTCTCTGTAAGCTTAGTAATGAAGTTCAGTTCCGTCGTTTGTTCTGTTTTATTTCCAGCAGACACTTTGGTATATAATTAACATTATGAATCTAAATCACTCTGGGTTAGTCTGGTGGTCAGTAAGGACCAATGAAAATAAAAGGTCTTTGAAAGAATAAGTTCAAATCATGGTAGTCATCTATCTAGAATTCAATATCGTACGAGTTACTTTAGCAACCAAATTTAGTTGGGTCGGACAATCGTTCCATGAGAATAATTTAGGTGCACACAAGATGATTCAAACATGCACGGATATAAAAAAATTAACGATATATAACTTTTACTGAAACCAAACTCTTGGCAAGGAATTTGTAACTATTCATCTTTTGTATTTCAAACAAGAAAAGTTTTTTGGGATAATGTCTTCTAGTAGGTGTGGGTTTGAATACCCTATTTTCTCTATATTTACTCAAATGTTTCTTATCTAAAGGAAAAACAAAGATCTTGTTTCCACACACTGGTTGAGATCAATGTAGAATATGGTAGCTTGTTTTTAAGGGTCTCCTCAGTCCTCACCTATATTACTTTTTATTATTGCTCTATAAGTAAAAAGATGTATTGAAATGCAGGAAATTTTTTTACTATTCCTTCACTAGGCTTTTGTTTGGCGGGGGCTTGCTCATCTCCCGGCCTCTAGGCTGTTCCTTTTTTCTCGTTTCCAATATAGATCTAACGTTTCCTATAAAAAATAAATGCAGGAAATTCTTGAAAGCCGAGAGAAAGCGAAATCTCACATCTGGACTTTTCGAACCCCAGAAGAATCATCATCACATTGGAAACAACTTTTTGGGCATTTAGATGAAATGGAATGAAAACAAATTCTATGTGCTTCTATTCTATTATTCATCATCCTCTCTTGAATTCCTCAAGTTTTCCATCCATTATTTCTTCAGGACACAAGTGATTATCTCGCCCAACACGGGCACGGGCGGTCTTCGTCATTAGTTTTTTTTTTTTTTTCCGAGAACAGTTTTTGTAGAGGAATTATTCGATGTAGCCACCACAAAGGAATTATTACTTTCATGACGGTTAAGTATAGAATAAGATGTGATTATCATATTGATCAAAATAAATTTCTTGCATAATTTTTAAAATCTTACAATTATGTTTGATCTGCATTTCCAATAAAATAGATTAAAAAATTGAGCCACTTCTAAAACATAAGACAATCACAAATCTTTCAATAGCAACATGGTAATTATATGTGATATAAGTCAAACATAAAATATATAAATTAAAAAGTTCAAAGCAGAAAAAGAAAATACCTAATTTTTTGTATGGTGGTTCAATTTGTAATTGAAGAAGTCGCTATTTACTTATCGAAAATAGAGATAAATATATAGTTAAATAAAAAAAACGTTGATAAATGAGTTTAACTTTTACCATAACCTTTTTATTATGTTAAATTGGACCTTTGACTTAATAATTACATAAATTTGTTAAAAAAAACCAAAATATTCTAAAAAGAAACTTGGTATGAATTATGAAATTGACCGAGCTTCGTTGGTGAAATTTACTTGATAGTTATTTTTGTGCGTAAAACTTTATTTTTGGAGGAAATTGATTTTTGGTAAACTTCTTTCTTAAAATTAACGAGTATATATATATTGAAAAACTCATTAATTTTAAGAAAAAAATTTAAGCAAGATAAAACTTGAAAGTATTATTCAAATTTGAGTCCATTTAGAATAAAAATTGATTAAACTTCCCAAATTTAGGGGTAATTTAAAATCTTCCCATTGAAATATTATAGATAATAAACAAAATAAAGCAAAAAACTGCTGGCTGTGGGGTTCGAACCCACGCGCACTTATGTGCAGAAGATCTTAAGTCTTCCCCCTTAACCTCTCGGGCAAACCAGCCAATTTATTGTTATTGAATAATTTTAAATATATTTATTCACTAGATATTAATAGAGAGCATAAATAGGCCCTGTTCCCGCCAACTTTTTTTCTCTGTTCATAATCGTTGGCAATTGTTGCACTTCGAATTTGGATTCTGCAATTTCTCCGTCGTCCTCAGAGGTGCTGTAATGGCCTCCATTTCCGGGACGCAGATGGGCAGGGCTAACTGTCCCTTCTACTCCAAGGTCGGGGCCTGCCGCCATGGCGATCAGTGTTCCCGGTTGCACCCCAAGCCTCTCATAAGCCCCACACTCTTGCTTTCTAATATGTACCAGAGACTTGATACGATTAGCCCTGGTGTCGACGCGCGCGGAAATCCGATCGACCCTCGTAAGATCCAGCGCCATTTTGAGGTGATTTATTTTCCTTTTCGATCTTTTAATGTGTTCGGAAGTATAAATTTTTGTTATGAATCTTGACATTTTGGGGGCCAATCTTGATTCGGACTCAATTTTATTTTGCCCTAGTGTTAGAGATTGTCTAATTTGGTTGATATTTAAGCGATCGTGTAATTTTGAATAGAGCTAGATAATACTCTCCTCTGTTACCCTGTTGCTGCATGTTCGTGGTGTGGTAATGAATTCTTGTATAGAAAAATGTTCTCCAAATATTACAAGAACCAAAATGAAAAGTGTTCCCATTATTTCTTTTGGATGGCTTTGGTTCTTGATCTTGTGTTGTTTTGATTCTTTTTGCTGGTAGAAAAATTGTCGCCTAATTGTTGATTTGTGCACATTTTAGGAGTTCTATGAAGATATATTCGAGGAAATGAGCAAGTACGGTGAGATTGAGAGTTTGAATGTCTGTGACAACTTAGGTGACCACATGGTAAAAACTGTCTTCTCCCTCTGTTTATGTTCCATATTTTTGCATTTGTTATATGTTATTTCATTTGGTTAGGTGGGTAATGTTTATGTTCAATATCGAGAGGAGGGGCAAGCCGCAAATGCTCTTCGGAATCTTAGGGACAGATATTATGGTGGTTAGTTGGAGTTCCGTTTTCTTTTATGTATAATATGATCTGCTTTTACCATGTTTGCATAATTTTTATACAGCTTTCAATCTTGAATTTGGATGCGTAATTTCTGCAGGACTTCTAATTAGAGTCGACTTCTCTACAGTGACAGACTTTATAGTAGCCGCTTGTAGACGATACGAAGAGAACATGTGTAATTTTGGTCCCTATTGTAATTTCATGCATCTGAAGAGGATAAGTTGGTATGCATATTTTCTTCACTTTCCCTTTTATGTAGTGTCTTTATATTGACTCTGAATTGCTACTTCTGCTACGTGCACTTCATTTCGGGGAGCTGAGGAGCAGACTGTTTAGGACCAGGAGCCACAGCCCCGATAGGCATCGGAATTATGAACAACGCTCTTATGGTAGACATGGTCATAGTCGGAGGTATGATGACCGAGATGCTTATCATGAAAGCCGGAGCAGGAGGAGTAGGAGTACAAGCCCAGGTCGTAGAAGAAGCAGAAGTCGTAGTCTGCGGGGAAGGAGGAACCGAAGTCCAGTTAGAGAAGGGAGCGGAGAGAGGCGAGCTAGATTTGAGCAGTGGAACAGGGAAGGAGGACAGCAAGCAAATCATAACAATGCCAATTTTGATGGAAGTAAAAGTAGTCATTAATTAGACCAGTTAGGATGAATGCAAGTCAGACTTGTAGCTATGAGCAGCAGCAGCAGCCGTTTCTGATCTGTTTACTAACAACTTTTATTCAGGTATGGTTTCTTTTGTTTGCTACTACATAGGCTTCTGTTGGAGGACTTGCATTTCATTAATTAAAATTTCAGTATTACTCATATCCAAACGTCTTAGTTGTTTTCCAGACTTTTCTTTGGCCTTTTCTTTAGCTCTTTAAGAGTAGAAACAACAAAATTTTTTAAATTGCTTCGATCCAGTTACTCTTCTGAGTTGTTAGGTGTGTAACTCAATCGGGTTGGATTAGGTTGATCAATTTTTTCGGATTATAAAAGATTTTAAACCTATACTATTCGCCCTATCGGCTCGTCATTGTCCCTCTAACATTGCTTCATTTTCTCCACTTATCCATTTAACAAGTTTGTGATTCTCGTTTTATATAGATGACACTCCTATTTTGAGTGAATATATGAGTGAATCAAAATATATATATCAAAATCATGTTTGAAAAGTAGCATTACTAAAGTAAATCATTACTATATCATTTGATGAAGAATAGAGATCTCAAAATATATATATGCTGACATACATGTATACTATATGTAATGTTTAAATTCAATATCTAACTCATAATATGAAGTTGAGATGGCCGAGTTGGTCTAAGGCGCCAGATTAAGGTTCTGGTCCGAAAGGGCGTGGGTTCAAATCCCACTCTCAACATATCATATCAATTTTTCCAATTTGCATTTTCTTTATTTATTTAATAAAATTCCCATCTCCTTCCTATTGGGTTGACGGCCCATTTTCATTCTAAAAAATTGGTCATATTTTTCTTTTTATTTTAAAATATTTTTCATTATTATACCATATTTATTTATTTTAAATTTATAGATATATATTTATAATATTTTTTTATACACTATCCAATTGTCAAAATATAAAGAACTTTTTGCATTTTCTTTATTTATTTAATAAAATTCCCATCTCCTTCCTATTGGGTTGACGGCCCATTTTCATTCTAAAAAATTGGTCATATTTTTCTTTTTATTTTAAAATATTTTTCATTATTATACCATATTTATTTATTTTAAATTTATAGATATATATTTATAATATTTTTTTATACACTATCCAATTGTCAAAATATAAAGAATTTAAAAGTTTCAAATGAAAATAAAAGATTTAAATTCAAACCTACAATTGATGATTATTAGTACCTTTATTCGACTCCACAACCTTTTATCGGGTATATACCTAAACCAACTGAACTATGATCAAGCAAGCTTACATAGAATAATATTTATTAAGCAAGAAGAAAAATGAGAAGATTGATATTGTAAATAAAATACACGCCGTAGCCATCAACCTAGGAATTGATATCTTATTTGTTTTTTCGACAATCAAATGTAGCATGGTTTCTTACTTTATATATATAACACTCCTATTTTAAGTGAAAATACGAGCGAATCAGTACATACCTACCTATAAAAACGAGTTTGAAAAGCAGCCTTGCTTAACTAAATAAATAACTAAACTTGTTGAAGATTTTTGTCTTGATAAAATAACTAGGTTTGCTGAAGCATTTAATTACATATTATTTCCTATTAATAATTCATAAAAAACTTTTTAAAGACCAACTCTCTAATAAGCATTTATTTGGTTCTCACTTTACACAGATGACTCTCCTCTTTCATTTTGAGTGAATAAATATATCAAAGACATTGAAAAGTAGTATTGTTATCACGATTCTTATGATAAAAGAACAAAGTTCTTAAGTAAATACGACAATTTTTCGAACAATATAATTTATTTTCCAAGAAAAAAAACTAGGATTTCTCAAACATGGCTATGACCGAATATTAGCGTCATGAGAGTAGCAAGTGGATAAAGATAACTCTATTAGGTCACAGCGGGCATAACTCAACAATAATTGACATATATCTCAAACTAAAAAATTGTGAGTTCGATCCCCATCCCCACATGTTGTACAAAAATAAAAAGATAGCTCTATTAGAAAATGTTATCTTTTTATTTTTATTTTAAGGCTAGATGCTTTTTTGAAATATAGCTACTAGACGTTGAGGTTAGTCCAATGTCCAAATATCTAAGTCAATTTCAGATAGAATTGCGCATACATGACTCAGTGGAGTCATGATGTATGTAGAGGGGTCAGGAGAGCAAATCTTTCTATTATGAGACAGTCATTAGTTGATTACTAAGGTTGTTGAGTGGTTTCTAATTAATTATATCTAGAAGCTATCTTCAGTTTGGCCGACCTATTTGGTACCACTCTGATCGAACTTGATAGACCGACCACTAGAACGACCTACATTCACACTTTACCTATGGACGGTGATGAATTTAATATATGTTTGACTATCCGATCATATAATATGATATATTCTTATCTCATCACGTAGTAGGTCATATTTTTACCCCCAACAATGGAAGGATTTCTATTACTAAGAAAAATTGAAAAATGAAAATTAATAAATCATCCCCTCTGCTATACAGTCTCCGCTATGCTAATTATCATCAAATTAGCTTACAACACGGTAAAAACGACGTCGTCTCCTGCTCAGTAACGGCCTTCTGGGGCAAAGGAAAAAGTTTCTGGACCCTAATGCCCCCAGTTTCTCCTCCCTGTTTAAGCCTGTGCGCCAACATTAACCAATTACAATCCGCATATTTATTAAAGATAAAAGAGAATAACTCAAAATAAAAGATAAAAGTAAAAATTTTGTATTTATAAATATATAAAAATATGATCGTATTAATGTAAAATTGATGGTTAAAAATAATGAATAATCTATGAAGTCAATTTTCTTTAATTTTTAACTTAAATATGTATGAGATTACACATCTAGAAAGTTTATGATTTAATTTTTGAAAAATAAATTGTTATCAAAATAAAAAAAATTTTGATAAAGAAACTTAGTAATTCATCATATCATAGAGTAACTTACCATATCTATCAATAAGTTAGTAATTATTGTTATCTAAAAATAATAATAATCTCAAATATACATACCCGTTGTATATATTTTACTATTTTAATATGTATTCATAATATCAAAGTTGAGATGATTGAATTGGTTTAAGATGTTACATTAATGTTTTAATGTTTTGATCGAGAGTATGGTTGAAATCCTATTTTTAACACTAAAATAAAAATAAAATAAAAAGCACTAAAAATTTTTAATTTTAATTTTATATATAAATAATAATAATAAATTTATAAAACAAAGTTGAGATGGCCGAGTTGGTCTAAGGCGCCAGATTAAGGTTCTGGTCCGAAAGGGCAAAATGAACTTGGTCTTTAAGATTTAAATTAGGTGTCAACTTGGTCCCTGAAGTTTTCAAATGAATACTGTTGGTCCCTGAAATTTGAGAAATAGTTCTAAATGATCCCAATTTTTTTTACTGTTAATTAACTCATATTAAAATGACGTGTCAAATTATATTAATTAAATAATATATGTGTAGGTGATGGTACTCTCTCTCCTCTCCTCATCTCTTTCTCCCTCTTTCTCCTACCCTTTTCCGGCGACCACCACGTCTTTACTGTCACCGTCCGTCATTCATAGCGGACATATATTATTTAATTAATATAATTTGTCACATCAGGAACTACAATAAACAATTTAATTGCAATTTGCCACGTCATTTTAATATTGGTTAATAATAGTAAAAAAAATTAGGGATCATTTATAATTATTTCTCAAACTTCAGGGACCAAAAGTGTTCAGTTTAAAACTTCAGGGACTAAATTAGAAACTTACCTCAAATCTCAGGGACCAAAAGTATACATTCTGAAACTTCAGGAACTAAGTAGACACCTACCTCAAACCTCAAGAACTAAAAATGTATTTTGCTCAAATATTTATTATTGGGAACTCGAACATAATTTAATAGTTGAGGCCTGATAGACCTATATAGTTTCAAGATTGAAACTCATAGTTAATTATTTGTAACCATATTAACAAAATAAGAATTAGAGGGCTAGTTAATAATGTAAATAAAATATGTGGCGTAAAACCATTACTATTTATCATATTCAAGATATCATTATATGATCCTTGTTATTTAATTTTTACTTTTTTTTTTATATCAATTTGAGTATAGCGCAACTGATTAATATTGTTTACAATGTTTCGATTTAAAGGTTGTGAGTTTGAATCTTCGAAAAAAAAAATTTTTATTTTCAAATTTTATTTATCAAGTTAAAATTTTTCTTTTGAAATTTTATTTATCAAGATTGCAATTTAAATACGAGAGATATTGATTCAACTCTCTTACACAAATTCTCCTTAAAAGAGTATTTTTTTTAGAATTCATGTTTCATAAATGTCTAAATTTGTCATTATTTATAATTTTTTTTAACAGACATTATTTATACTTTTAGATTTCAAGTTTTAAAAGGAATTTTTATTACCAAAATATCATCATTTATGATTCTCCTACCCTATTTATTATGAGATTTTAGTTTATACTTTCTTAATAATTTGATTTTCATTTAAGGTAAATATATTTATTAATAATTAAAATTTAAAAGTTTCAAATAATTTTTTTTTTGTAACTTCAAATTTCAAAATTTTTAATTAAGATAATATATTTTCTTAATAAAATAAAGAAATTGATGCCATGAATTTCTCTATTTAACCCATTTTCTTTCCATTTAGTTTGTGGACAAATATCATTGTTTTTGGATTCTATATTTTATATACCTTTTTTCCGGAAAGAATCACTATGTTTGTTTTCCCACAAAAACTATTATTGGATTTATTCATTGTTCTGTAAATGATTCTTGTTTATGTTCTGTTAGAAAAATGTGTTTGTACTAATAATTTGTTCATATTTTTGTATTATTCAACTTAATAACTCATATATAACTCATATATATATATATATATATATATAATTCATAATGTATGATGCCTTGAATCTTGCGGTTGTGGTAAGTGGTCAACAAATGGGACTAACCTATCTATGCCTATAAATACAGAGATAAATTGCATGCACAGGAACGCGAATTTGATTGTTTGTCTTCACACAAATAGCTGAAACATTTACTCACTTGAGCATCAGAATTGCACTTCTCATACTGTAACCCTTCTCTCAAGTCTCACCTGATCGAAATTCAGATGTTACTGGAATAAAATGTTGAGTTGATATGTCACTGTTATAAAACCAAGGACCCAAGCTAATGATTATGTTTTTTCAAGGTAAAACTATTTTGGTTGATGTATTTTTAGTTTATTTTGATCTATTTATTTTTAAAAGATTAATTTTGGTCTCTATATTTTGAATTTTAGTTCATTTTAGTCTCTGTATTTTTAAAATATTTGTTTTGATCCCTCTAACAATTTCAACGTATACTACCTCAATAATGAGTGTATTTATTGAAATGTAATCATGACTCTATATTTAAGTGATTTTTGTTGTGTATAATTTGTGTGAAAAGTTTGAAAATAAAGACTACAATAGCTACTTTTTTAAAGTACAAGGACCGAAATGAATATTTAAAAATTATAGGGACTAATTAAAATAGATAAAAATTGAAAACAAATGAAATAATTAAAATGAACAAAAATTGAAAACAAAATAATTAAAATGAACAAAAATTGAAAACAAATGAACTAAAATGAACATTTTAAAAGTAGGACAAACAAAGCTAAAGTATTTTAACATTTTTAATGAGATGAACATTTTTCTTTAGTTTTAAATTTTGAGAAATAACCCTAATCGGTTCTACATTAAAAAAAACACTTGGGTATTTTATTTCATTTTAAAACAATAAATCTAAGTTACTTTTATAATTTTATGGAATATATATAGAGAATATTACTGGGCTTTCCGAGAATAATTGGAGGGGTTGTTCGGGGTTGGAAATTATAAACCTATCATCTCTTTTAGAATAGAAATATCTTAATTACTAAACTATGTTCGTTTTTATTAATATTATTTATTTTCCTACTTTTACAAACTTTAATATCTAAATTTGTATGAACATCAAGACGAAAACTCATATTATACAAATTTACGCCTATAAGTCACATTTTATGCTACATACGTTTTTTTTAGTACATTTGATGCTACATACCTACTTTCACAAAAATAGCCGTTTTTCAGTTTTGGATTACAATCCAAGGGAAAATGAAAATTTTCTCATTGCCCGTTAAATTACTCCGTGGGAGGAATGATTCTTGTCAAACAAAGAAGGCTACATCAAGTTAATCGATAGGAGTTGATCGCCAACATGAACTTAACAGTTAACTCTACGATAATTAGTACTTGCTTTTGAACAAAAGGTCATGAGTTTAAATCTCCCACCTTCACTTGTTGAACGGAAGAAAAAAAAGAAAAGAAGAAGAAGAAAAGATATAGCAAGTTGAACGAAGAAATAATTGATGTAGAATTACTTTCTATTAGACAAAAATCAACAAAGCTTTTTAAAGGAATGACCTATTAGATATCAAATAAAAAAAAATACTTAAGACTCATTAACTATAATAAGCATCTCGTACCCATCACCATTAAATATTTAACAATTAAGATAAATAAATGAAAAAAATAAATACTTTTTCAAAAAATAAGGAAAAGACTAATTCCTCGATGTGAAACCAAATTTTGTCCTCGTCACCTTTGAAAATGGATAAAACTTGGTTCCTCGCTAGCAAGAAGGAACATTATCCTTACCATAGGAGAGAAATGCAAAAACAAAAATATCTTTTATAAAATAATGAAAATGGTTAAATTTATAAGCTTTATCCCTTATCAATTTTACAACTCATTATAATAAGGTTGGTCCTTACACTTAAAAAGAGTTTAAGTATTTTTTGAAATTTATTAAAGACAAATTAATCTTAAAAAAATACTACAAATTTATCAAACATTTAAGGACAAAGTATTTTACATGTGAAAATATTTGTAATTCAATGAATTTGAACAAGAAGGAAGCCATTCAAATCATATGAGATCGTAATTCAAATCCACACAACATTTATTAAAAAAATAAGTTATGGTTTTAGTTTGGAGAGGATGGCGGAATGTCCATAGGATAGCTGCCCAAAACCCTGAAAAAGGAAGTGCATTCCTGCAACTCCGCCATGGCCTCTTGAGCTCTCAAATCCGCCATTGACGCCTCGAAGTCCGCGTAGAACATGTACTCAAACCGCTTCACCGCCGCCACCAGACGGATCGGACAGCTCCGGTGCGGCCTCGTCTCGATCTTCGTCAACCTAATGTTCCTCGCCGCGAACGCCGCCAGCACCTCGAACAGCGCCGCCGTGCCTTTCTCCAGCGCGAACGCGATGCTCGTCTTGAACGCCCGATCTGGATCGACCAGATCTGGATATGGATCTCGCGCCAGCACCACGAATCGCGTCACGTTTCTCGAATCGTCCTGGATTCCGTCCGCGAGGATCTCGAGGCCGTAGAGCTCGGCGGCGCGTGCGCTCGCGATCGCGGCCGTGTCGCGGAGCTTGTTGAGGGCTATTTGCTCCGCCGCGCCGGCGGTGTCGCTGACGGCCTCACGCGCGGCGTTGAGGCCGAGTTTGGTGAGCGATTGCTCGCACTGAGCTAGGGCTTGGGGATGAGAGATGACTCGGGTTACCGATTCTTGGCGGACGCCTGGTAAGGCCAAGAGGCAATGGTGAACCGGTATTTGCTCCTCGCCGATTATGTGGAGGTTATGGCGGAGGAGGAGATCGTAGTTCCGATGAATAGATCCGCCGAGGGAGTTTTCGACGGGGAGAACTGCTCGATCGGCGATGTGATCCTCCACCGATTCAAACGCCGCCTCGAATTCAGCGCAGGGGACGGTTTCGCAGTTAGGATAGGCTTTGCCGGCGGCGGCTTCGGAATAGGCGCCGGGAACGCCTTGGTAAGCGACGTGAGGCTTCGGACCGTCCATTGGAGCGGGAGAGTGGTCAAGCTCTGTGTGCGAGGGTTTCTGTTCACGGCGGCGGCCAGAAAATGACGACGGAGGCGACGGCGGAGCGCTCGATTTGCTGCTCTTGGGATACAACCTGGTTTGGCAGGGAAGAACAGTCACAGAGATGGCTCTTTTTATTCAGGGAAATTACCGAACCATTTAATTTAAGGTAAAAATTTTGTACTTAATCGGTTAATTTATTATTATTTTTTATGGCTAAATCACATTCATTATCTGAGATGGTTGTTACGATTAAAACTATACATTTTAAAAATTAATCTGCCCAGCTGAGCTAAGTAACTATAAATTTTTAATACATGGATCCAACTCGTAACCTTAGATATGTCAATTACAGTTGAGATAAATTAAAATTTACTAATTAAAAAATATAATAGTATATTAGATTTCATTCTTCTTTAATATTATAGATACTTTATAAACATAATTCTTTAAAGTAAATATGACTTATCGAGTCACAAAATACAGAAGTTTATGCCTATCCATAAAAGAAAATATGGTAAAAATATATAGTAGTAAAGTTTAACAAAAATGATATTTATATATAATAGTAAATATATATGTATACGTACATATATAGCCTAAAAAGGAAGTTATAATAAAAGCAATCTTGGAAAATTGAGGTTTTAAATTAATTATATAACTATTAATGTTTTGGAAAATTCAATAGAATTAGTTGTTTATTCATTATTTTTTTAATACAACACGGAGGAGGAGTGACAAGATTCGTTGAGCTATATTAACAATTAATTCTTTATTTTAAGAGAAAATGAAAAAATATATTTTATTTGAGAAATTTCTTGATGCTATTCAAAGAATGAAAATGAGTCCCAACTCGCAAACCAGCAAAATTCTTGGAATTTTCAATTTTGAAGGCTATATTTATTTGATTTGAAAAAGGGGTAGGTAGGAGAATTCACATCTCTCTATTGTTTTCAAAGAACATGTTAGCTTGGGAATTTTTTATGAAGCGAGTGGGAAATAGAATCAAATGGGAAAACATTGGGACATTTCCAATTCTGCCTCTTTTGAATTCACAAGTTTTCCAAAGATCCTCTTTAAGTAAAGAAAGTGATGTTTTCCTAGAAAGAAAGTTGGTAAGATTAAATAAAAGTTTGACAAAAAAGAAAAAAAAAAAAGAAGGAAAGAAACAGAGAGGCTTTAGAGTCGTTTAGATTATGTTTTTATTTAGTTTTAACAAAAAATGAAAAAAATTGACCTGACATGCCTATTAAATAAATTTTTTTATAGCGCTGGTATAATTTTTTTTTTTGTTATTCATAAATACTTAATTAATGAAATTTGTAAAACAAAATGTGCATTAATCTTCCTAAGCATCTCAATAAAATATTTAATAGTTTAAAATGTAATTCTTGTCTTTAAATTTTTGTGTTTGTTTGGGTTGGTAAAGTTAAAAAAAAAAATTATATTTTAATTTTTAAGGTTTCAATAAGTTTACAATTCAATCTAAAAACTTTGAATAAAACTTAGATGTAACATTTTCCTTTTTGTTGCTTTGACATTTATGTGCAAGGAAATGATTAGGTAGTCTGAGATGCTCATATTGAGTACATGGGGCAAACCTAAAAGCAAAAAAAGGTGGTTGAAAGTTGAAAAGAAGAAAAATGGTAAAAAAAGATATGAGCAAAAAAAAAAAAAAGGCAAAGTTTATCGAGTTCAATTTGATTGTTATCATCGCTTCATTGTTGCTGTCATTCTCATTATCCACGGTCGTTTCCACTTCTGTATTTCTCCACTAGTTCAATTTTAATTCTATGTATTTCTGACATATACACAATATTTAGTTAGATTTGTATTGTTGTAATTGTTTGGAGCTAGTTAACAAGAAACCAATAGATCTTGAACATTCTATATGAAAAAACTGTTGAATAGGAGTTAACTAGAGTATTAAATCCATATATCAATCTTGTACGCAAGTTGGCATAATGCTTTTGCTTTAAATCAATCCCGCTCATCTAGTTTGTTCGGTCAAATCAGCTCTCTTGCTTGTGTATCCCATGCTCGGTGCCGTTGATCTGTTAGATGGGAGAAAGCCACTCATTCCTTTGTTAAATAGATCATTTCTTGCCATGAGTGAAGGTCATTTGTCTGATCTATATGGAATTTCGTTCACATGGTTACACATTGTAATCTATTTGTCTGTGTTATACAATTTAAAAATAAACATGATAACCATTAGATTCTTCTTTCTTTTTCCCTTTCTTTTTCTGGTTAAAAAATGAATAAATATTTTCCTGAATTCAGCAATATAGGAGGTGGGAATTCGAACCTCCAATTTTTTTATTGATAATGTATGTCTTAACTAATGGAACTATGCTAAGTTTTATATATATATATATATATATATATACACACACACACACACACACCGATTGGTGTTCCTTGGAGAAATTAACTTAAAACAAATTGGAGTATACATGAGTGATGGTACAAATAAATAAGTATGTATAGGTATTGTTTGATAGATACCAACAAGTACAAATTTCATTCTCATCCATTCTCTCAATCTTAAAAGATACATATTCAAATTCAAGTTTAAGGGATTTAAAAAGCGGATTATATTTGGATTGGATTGGTTCAATCTCCGAGAAGTAGATCCAATATAGATTTGACTTATTAAATAAAAGTTTGGATTGACTCGCTAGATTAGAATTTTTTTTTTCCTTTTCTGAGTATATGTGGGGTGAAGATATATGTAAATTACCAACCATGTTCGCTTTGGTATTAAATTTAAATTATTAATATAGACGCCGCAATTGAGTGGAAAGTTACTAGTCTACCCTAAATTTCCAATTTTATCATTTCTTTTAGTACAACAAGTGATGGTGTAAAGATTCGAACTCATAACCTTTTAGTCAAAAATTGGTGTTAATTACCGTTGAGCTAAGTTCACGTTGGCTTCAATTTTATCAAATTGCACCTTAATCTTTCATAAGTGTTGTAAAATTCACTTAAACTTTAAAAAGTGTTGCAATTTACATTCCAATAAATTTTCATTTGAATAATTGTTAAAAAAAAGTATTCTCACGTGTGTCGTGAATTATATTTGGTTTGAAATTCATAGAATAATTTCTAAAAAAAATACATATATATATAATAAAATAATAGGATAGGAAAAAAAAAGACATTAGAAATGGTTAAACTTGGTAAGTTTTGGTAGAGTTGTTCAAGAGCAGATTTTGTGTCTGGATCAAAATTTAATTTTTAATTAAATTAATGAGTTTTTAGAGTGTTTTAGATAAATTTTTTTAATCAAAATTAGTGGAAATTAAATAAAAAAGAATAAAAATTGAACTTTTATGAATTCAATTTGATCTAAATCAAATTGAAAATTTCGGAGGAAAATTAATACAACTAACTAAGTTTAGGGATTAAAAATTGATTTTTTCCTAAAATACTTAAAAGTTGAAAAATAATTATTTTTTAATCAACAATTCTAAAAATGAATTGAACAACAACCGATACTTTTCGTCCCCTTTATCAAAGTTACCCACGTATGGAAAAGACAAAACGGCCACTCAACAGACACACGTGTGAAATACGTCAGCACAAAAAAGCCAGATGAAACAGTGACGTGTCAAATTCTAAACCACAACCTTTAATAAAATAATAATAAAAATAAAAAAATAAAATAGGGGATGGAAAAAGACACATTTACCCAACCTTCGGCAATACCTCCTCCATTTCCTTCACCAAACTCCCTCTGCCGCCACGCCCTATTATTATTTTAATGCTCCTCTAAAAAATGATTTAAATTTAGACCAAGTGATATCATAATTGAAATTAACGAAAAGAAAACATAAAAAATCACTTATTTCCATTACACTCTCGAACTTTTCAATAAGACGTTGTATGATTCGAGTAAAGAAATGTCGGTAATAAGATATAAATATGTTTATCGTCGTGTATAAGTGAAATTTGATACTGACTCGAGATAAAGACATATCTTAAAAAATATACATACCAAATAACTAATAAAAAGCAGCATGTCGTAGTTAATATGATCATAGTTCTAGTGACTGATAAGACACGTATAATTTATCATTATAAATATTGATGATTTATCGTATATCAAGTATTTTTCAAATAGTTAGACGGAAAGAAATATTTTACTTTTCTTATTTTTTTATTCGTTTTGTAAAAGTAGGTGGGAGAAAATAAACATCATGGGTTGTTTGAACTTTGACCTCTAAATTTTCTTACAAAATTAAATAATAATATTAGTTAGGAAATTAGGAGAAGTAAAAGAGGAAAGGGAAAAGGATTTGAATTTAGAGTTCACACTTGTCAGGCAAAGGAATTGGTTGAAACCAAACTAATATTTGTTTCAATGATGGGTTGGTGAGCTGATAATCTTGCAATGACCATGCTTCATAAAATATTTTTTTTATTAGTAATTTCAATTTTAATTTGAATGGTTCAAGTTTACATTTGAAATTGATTTTTTATTATTTTATTTAACTTAATAACTATATGTTGAAATTTTAATTAATATATAACTATTCAATTTCAACATAGCCATGGTTTGAAAATAATTGCATTGTTTAAGATGGAGAAGGTTTTCAAAACTCTCCATTTACAATTTATAATTAAATTCTTTTAGAGTAATAACCTTACAAATGTATTGGATGTAAGTATAATTCTGTTAGTCCATATATATGGTCAAAAGCTCCAAATCCTTCCCCTCCTTTGTTGAATTAAAAAAAAAAAAAGGTATAGAAGTCCGGTTTTGAACCTAAAAAGAAGTCACTAATATCTTCATCAATTTAATTATGCTCAAGGTTGACAATCTGTAATTATATTTTAATTGCGGATGGTAGTATAGTTATTTTAGATCGGTTGCAGCTCTTTTCACAACGACTTATTGATGTAGAAATTTATACGGTACATCCACCATGTATTATGATTGACTCTCCATGATCGTAATAATTTACTCTTTTTATTGAGATCATGCACAAGAGGATCGTCAATAAGTTATCCTTCTTTTTCATTTTTATATATACTTAATGTTTTGCCTGGTATATATTTAAGAGTCGGTCAACTATATCATTTTTAGTCCCTATATTTTGATTTGTTATATTTTTGTCCTAATATTATATATATAAAATAATTTAGTTTGTTATATTTTGAAAAATATAATGGTTGAATAGTTAAGAGTCATTGTAATTGAGAATGTTGGGAGTTGAAAAACAAGTCTGGCAACATGGAGAACAACAAAAACTTGAAAAGCCAGGTCTTCCCCATAAGTTTGGAGGGAGTGGATGACTTTCGTACTTAACCACAACCCACATTCGATAAACCCCCACTTAGTAGAAGGTGTCGTTGACTTCGACCTCAGGCACCCGATAGGTTGACCTTCAATAACGGGCTCTCCGACAAACGTAATTACAGTCAGGAAGTCCTGTTGGATCGTCAACCTATAAATAAATGGTCTCAATTTGACATCAAACATCGTATTTTAGCTCGATGTAACCTTGAAGTTTTGGGTTGAAGCGGGGATAATGTACATACCCAAGGTATAGGAGTATAACAGCCAAAGGGTCGCCCGGAGTAATTAAAAAATACTAAAAAAACACTATATTGATCACTTTTCATGTCTTCAAAACCTTGGAAAAATATCTTCTACTAATGAGAGAATAAATCATTTGAACTAATTATCCGCATTTCTTTAAATCTTAGCAAATAAAAAATAGGAAACTAAGAATGTTTTTTTTTCTGTGTATATTTTCTTTAAATAATTAATACGTCAAGTCAAGTCAAAAGTATAATATTAATATTGATTATTAAAAAGTCTTTAAAAGTTGGAATATAATAACCATAAAACCAAACACGTTATGAAATGAGTTAAAAATAAAATTAAACGTTCATAAAATAAAATGAATAAAAATAATAATAAAAAGAAAAAGACTACACCTACTTAAGAGAGCGTCAAAGTTTTAGTGCGAAATTCTTAACACCGCCGCCACTAGTGGGCGGCGGTGACTGACTCATAGTGCGGCTGATCCGGTCATCCATATTTGACCATTTTTAAAATTAATTTAACCGATAATTACATACAAATTACAAACTATGTCTTTTTTTATTTTTCTTCCTTTATTTATAGCACTATGTGGGAAGATTAGCGATATTTTTTTTGTCCAAATATATATTTGGATTAGTTTGAGCTATTTTCACTGTGAAATATATATTTTGGTTCTTAATGTTTGGCTTATTCAAATATGAAACGAATGAATAAGATGTGATTTTACCATTTTAAAAGTGAATAGCTTGATCCGACCTCGTTGAGTTTTTACAAAATCATAATTTTGTAAGTTTTTTTTTTTTAAATACCTGATTCTTAGTCTTTCAAATATTTCATTTTCAATTAAGTTATTATTATCACAAAACGTTAAAAATATTTGATAAAATGTCAAAATGTACTCTGTTGATTTGGTTGAAATTACATTCTATGTTTTAATTTGATAAAATGACATATTACTCCCATATTAAAAATATATATATACTCACTCTATATTATTAGGTCGTAGTAAATTTACTTGACCCGGTTTTTTTTTTTTTTTTTTTTTGCAAAATTGATTGTTTTCTTCAGGTACCAAATTGGCTGATTAAAGTGTTAGTATATTTTAATTTATGTATTGTCTTTCTTTTAACATTTAGTGATGGTAAGTACTTAATTGATAACAATTAAATATATTAGAGATTAAATTTAAATGTTTTAAAAGATTAGGGACCAAATTAAATAAAAAAACAAAAATATTAGATATAATTAATATATGTGTGTATGTATGTATATATTAATTATGTATGTATTTTAATTTAAGCTTGTTTTGGATCGTGTATATCAAGTATAAATAATATTTTTACTTTTAGGTTTGGAGGAGAGAGAAAACTCTTAGAGAGAATGTAATTTCATACAAATTTTGAATTGTTTCATACAAAGCTACCTATTTATAATACTACAATTCCTAATCTAGGAATAGAAAATCTAATTCAAATAATATAATAAAAATTAAATCTAATTCAAATAATATTATCTAACAACCTCTAGTCTAGAAGAAAAAACTTGCCCTTATTTCAAAATGGTTTTTTTTTTTGCTTTTATTTTTACATTTTAGAGTTAAATTCAATTTTTATATATATGTTAACTCCATGACCTATTCTATTGAGAGTTTTGACATCTTAATACTTGCATAAAAGATTATTTTAGACTTTGTCGTTATTATTATTATTATTTTTTATGCCAGCTCATTCTATTCGATAATCTCACCATTTTTGTTTCTTAGTTTTTATTTTTGAAAATCATAAGTATTCATACTTGTTCCTATTTTTGTTTCTCATTATTAAATTTTTTTTTTCAAAATTGTCTACAAATTTAGAAACAATAAAATCAAGTTTTTTATTTTTTTATTTTTTTGTCATGATTCCGTTTTCTTTTCTCAAAATGTAAATAAAAGCATTATTTATTTTGTCATCATTCACTTATAAATGCATAATAAATATATCTAAAATAAATATAACATAAAAAATTAAAATACTTAATTTAAAAATTAATTTTCATATAAATTTTTTACCTTATTTTAATTTGATTTTTTGGGACGAGAAACAATAAAAATAGTTACCAAAATCTCTCTTATCTTCTTTTATGCACTCCAGCCTTATTGATTGTCAAAAATATAATAATGATCGATAGTACTAATCTGACACCTAAATATTATTCTCTTCATATTTCGTGGCATTCAAAAGTTAATTGAGTTTAATAGGATTTTTTTTAATATGGTTTAAAATTAAACTTATTTTAAAAATAATACTGATTTATTAGAAAAAACAGAAAAAATATAGTTTTGGAAACTTATTCCAAAAATATAGGAGTTTGAAAAAATCGGGCTTAGTCATCTCAAGAGACGACATATAGTAGAGAGAGAAAAAAAATATCCTTCTCTCTCAAACTCGCCAGAGCTTTCTTTTTCCGTCGGACTCCGATGCTTTGTCCATCAGAAATTAATAGTTCAAAGACAATTTGGATACCCATATGAAATCCACCGACTCGACGCCGCGAAACAGCCGTTGACTCCGGCCAATTTGCAAATCTCCGACGGGTCCAAATGCATCAGAACCAGAGCAGAAGATCCACGAGATTC
The DNA here is from genome assembly GCF_013281855.1 of Momordica charantia. Classification (NCBI taxonomy): domain Eukaryota; kingdom Viridiplantae; phylum Streptophyta; class Magnoliopsida; order Cucurbitales; family Cucurbitaceae; genus Momordica; species Momordica charantia. Next base: position 18,769 of record NW_028275251.1, on the reverse strand, counting down.
AAGAGGAGGAACGCGAAGAGGACAACACCCCACCCCAAAACCAAAGCCAAACTCATTTATTTCCCAGAAGCAAAAATTCGAGAATATGGAACTCCCGAAAACGTTTTCGAGATGAACACCACTTTCAAGCCACCAAGAACTACATGACCCAAAAATCGAGAGAGAGAACTGAAGAAGTTCCTGATAATTTAAGAACCTAGAGGCTAATTGGGGGCAAAAGAAGTTCCAAATAATGTAAGAAAAGAGATTTTTGTGGCTCTAGTTCTGATGCATTTGGACTCGCCGGAGATTTGCAGATTGGCCGGAGTCAACCAACTATTTCGGAGCACCGCGTCGGCGGATTTCATATGGGAATTCAAATTGTCTTTGCACTATCAATTTCTGATGGACAAAGCATCAGAACTCAACGGAAAAAGAAAGCTCCGACGAGTTTGAGGAAGAAGAATATTTTTTTTCTCTCTCTACAACATGGTCGTCAGACCAAGCCCCGTTTTTTCAAACTGCTATATTTTTTTAATAAGTTTCCAAAACTGCATTTTTCTGTTTTTTCTAATAAATCAGCATTATTTTTTAAAATAAGTTTAATTTTAAACAATATTAAAAAAAATTCCGAGTTTAATATGCTATCCATCATAAACAAATATGGTGCAATAATGGCGATAGTATTGAAAAATTAATCCGCTCCTGACAATTTCTCTTCCACATATTTCTCATTTCTTCTTTCCAATTCATTACAAATTTATGACACTAATTTTTTTAATTACGATAATAATATATTTTAATTTATTTTATTACTATATTATTGATAGTACATAATAATTTATTTAATATTAATATTAATAAATAATAAATAATTAAAATATATTTGCATCCACCAAAATACTATTTTATTAGAACCATCATCATTTAATGTTAAATATTTTTAATTTTATTATAATAATATTTAATAATATTATTATTAAATTTTATTATTATAATAATGAATAATAATGAATTATATTTTAAATAACGAATTATATTTTAAAAAATATGATATTATATATACTCTTATTTTATAAATTCTAATGATAATTGAGATTATAATTTCCATCTCAAAACCAATTAACAACAGGAGGAGTAGTTGATGTCTATTATAAACTCTTATTATGGAATCTGGATGACTATGTGTTTCTAAATCTTTTTTACTCTCTATTAATGTTTCTCTTCTCAAATCTTTTTTTTTATTTTGTTATTATTTCTCGTTTCATTGTTATATGAGTCTGATTAAATTTAATTAAAAAATAAAAAATAAGTCTACAACTATATTTATTTTTTATTTAAAGAATTAGAATTTGTTTGCAATAATGGGTTGGATAAACTTGTTATGTATTTTTTAATATTTCTATTAAAATTGCATTATTTAAAAAAAAATCAGAAGATTCAAATGAGATGGGATAAAAACGTAACCAGATAATAATAATATCTCATTTTTAAAATGTAATCAAATAATCAAAATCCTTGAAGCCATGGCTATTTGCGAAGGATTAAGAGCAATATCAATGAAAGAAGAAGAAAATTTATCGATTTATGTGGGATATGATTGCTTTCAAATCATAAATCTTCTGAATGATAAAGAGTCTGACTTTACGGAGATAAATTGGATCATTGAAGAAGGAGTTCAGTTGCCTTCGACTGTAAATATTGTTTCGATCCAACATGTATCGAGAGATTTGAATCTGGTAGCTCATGAGCTTGCAAAGAGAGCCAGAGATGGAGACGATTTTGTTCGATGGAAGCATGGTGAAGAAGGAGATCCACCATCGTGGTTGTTAAACCTTCTTCATTTGGAACTCTATTCGTGTTTCTTTTCTCTGTTTTCTTTTATAAAAAAAAATAGATAATAAAAAAAATCTAGTTCTCAGTCTCTCTCTCTCCCTCCCTCAATCTCGATCTCGCTTTAGTCAACGCCTCTCTGACGTCCTCTACGGATGAGCGGAGGAGGGAAGCGTAATTTCACATATGGATGACATAAGAAAAAATATAGAAAACTTAAAAAGTTTGGAAAAGTGGACACATTTCAAATCATCCTCCTTATTTGTTTTGTTTTACTCACAAAAAAATAATAAAAGTTAGTTACTTTTCTCTTAAACCTCCTCACCAAATCACTCAAATATTATAGTAAATTCACGCTTCCAATTAAACAACAGATAAAATCTTAAGTCTCTTTAAAAATAAAAATTTTAAAAATATTATATTTTAAGTATAAACAAACAAATCTTAATCACTTATATGGTAGGTCGCTCTAAAGTGAATGAGTCACGTTGCGGGTGGGTGAAGATAAGATATATTCTCCACCACATGTAGAACCAAACGCATTCCACATGCGAGAGGTCTCTGTGCAAGTCATTACCTTGGAGTCATCATAACCTCAAATCCAACATCAATCAAAGTGCTAAATGATCTCACCGAGGACATATGCCTTGGACAACTAAAATATATGTTTCTATATATATATTAGTTTTATCGTCTCAATACAGATATGAGACACAGATATATTACATAGGGAGAAGAGAATTTACATAAAAAAGCCAGTTATTCTCGACCAAAGCGAGCATAGTTCAATGGTTAGGACATATTGCTTTTTACTTGTAAGTTGGAGATTCAATCTCCCGTCCTTACCTTTATTGTACTAAAAAAAGGCCAATTATTCCCATTTTATCTAGTGATAAAAAAATAAAAATAAAATAGCACATGACTAATAACACAGCTACGGTAGATGAATATTAAATGTTATATAGTTATAATATACTAGTAGAATATTATATAAGTATATTAAAGTAGGTACGATTATTCTTAAAAAAAAAAAAAGAAGTAGGTAGGATTATTAGTATGTTTAAATTGCAAGGGACCTATTACTAAATGGTGGCCAGACTAAATCCAACAATTGTATCTCTATTGGATATAAGAAGAAAACATGAAAATTAATACTATAGGTTCTTAATTACTTTTACCTTTTGTTTTCATCTTCTGAATTTTCAATGATATTAAATATTTATCGACATGTCAAAAGCTTAACAGTAATTGACATATATCTTCAATCAAGAGGTTGTCGATCCCCCATCCCCCACATGTTGTACTAAATAATAATAATAGTAATAATAATACTCATCGACACGTCAATAACATTTCTATTTGCATTTTCAAGTATTCATAGTTCAACATCGATATGAGAGATCAATCGACATATCATCATATTACAAAAAAAATAGACAAAATATGAAAAATATCAACAAAATTATACCTAATATTAATATTTATTTATTTTAACTTACTTAGAAATAGATGAATATTTATTTATTAATTTCTTTAATTTTTATATAAATATTCATCTATTTCCACAAAATTGGGACATGACATCCACGTTTAAAACTGAAGTAGTTTAAATATTAACAGAGCTGATTTTGTATTAAAATTTTAATTTTATATTTCTGAGAAACGTGTCAAGAAAAGTGACTAAATTTAGGAAACTACCAAAATAGTTTTACTTTTCTTTTTTTTTTTTTCTGTTTCTATTTATTGGCTTTAGAATAGTTACAATTATTTGCGTCATAATAATCAATCTTCAGTCTTGCAATTAACTGATTAAGTCTTTTTAATAGTAAAACAGCGTATCTTTTTTTTTCATTTAATTTATTTCCTACTTTTTAATAAAATCTTTTATTTTTTAAATAAAAAATATTTTGAAAATTCATTTTTAAAAATATATATATACACATAGAAAGTATATTCTTTATTTAAAGCTAATAGTTTACATTTTTTATGAAATAAATTTATATAGTAAATAATATATTTTTTTAATAAATTATATTATTCGAGCACATGTATTATATCTTTTTGTACTATATTTACTTACTTTTATTTTAACTAAAAAAAATAATACTATATTCTTGATCAATAGTTGTAGATTTCATTGTCAATAAGTTGTACTATCAAATATATTGTTTTCTTTTTCTTTTCAAGAAACAATAAACACAAAATGTATTTCTATTTCTTGTTCTAAAACAATCATAAACAAAAAGCAGGAAATGAGAACGTTAGTAGATGCGTCCCAAGTTTCTAATTTCTTATTCTCGTTTCCAATTTGTTTCAAAATATAATAGAAATATTGTTTTATCATTTTTTTAATTCATGCGGTATTGGAGGCTATACACTCCATTTTTTTATTTATTAAAAAGAAGAAAACAAAAAAAAATTGATAACATTACCAAAGGGCCCAAAGTATCTATCTAATGCTTTTTTTTTTTTTTTTTTATCTTCATAAACTAATGGTAAAATAAGGAATAGACTTAATAGAACTATTTCACAAAACTTGGATTTACATGGGATGTTCTCAAAATACTGACACAAAAGTAGAAAGAAAAGTATAATTTACCAAAATTTTAATAGATGCTTAATTTTACTATCATAAATTTCATCTCAATTATTAATTTTAAAGAACGTATAGTATTCTTTTTAAAACTAATTAATATCTTTTTGTGATAAATAAAACTCGCTTTTGAAATTAATCAAATTGAGTTAAAATCATTTTTTGAAGAATTACTTTAAAGTTGATTTAATGAATTAAAAATGGTATTTGTAGAATTACAAAGCAACTAAAAACACATTTAAATAAATATAACCAAATATACAAGAATTTTAATTAAAACTATTTTTTATTTAAAAATTTATTTAAATTAGAATGTATACTTAACTCACCATTAAAATGTATATCTAACTTATCATTACCTCTCTTAACTAATATTCATCGTGACATGAATGTAACTCTTTAAAGGTTTTATATGTTCAAATTTATATCTGCATATATTTGAATTGGCTAATTTAACAATAAAAGAATCAACTTCGTCTTTTTCTTCATATAAAAAAAATTAGGATCAATTTTGATTTTTGACTTCTCTTAGAGTATCAAGAAATCTTACGACTTTTACTTATATTACGAAAGCAATATCGTATTTTCTATATTGTATTCAAAATCTTTCATCTCGCCATCGTACAATAAATTTAAAATAAATTCTCAAATATTAGTAGCAAGGTTTCTATTCAATTTGGTTTCAAAATGACATACAAGTTGGTAGACATTTTATGTCCATTCATATGGCTAATATTAAAGTTTTGAAATTATATTGAAACCCCACAAAATAGGAAATCAATCAATTCACCAAACACTGCCCCCAAACCTAATTTTAAAACCAAATCATAAATTATTGTTGGAAGATTGTGATGTGAACTAAATTGGTATAAAAGTTTCTTTTTTTAATTTAATTTATTTGTTTATAATAATTTTTATTTTATTTACCATCTAAAAGTAGTTTTCAAATGTTAGTAAAATTATTTTTTCAAAAAAAAGGAAAATTTTCTGTCTGCTTTCATTTTCCATTTTCCCAAACAGAAATTATGATTTTAGGATTTGATTGGTAAGAGAGCCTGTTTGAGAAATCTAGTCAATTTTCCACTTTTTAAAAAGAAAATATATTTATACATAAATAATATTAAAGAACAATTATAAAGATTATAATCATATATTTTGTGGGTTCTATGAAGGTGATTTGTTATCATCCCATCAAATATCTCTTTATTACAAATCATTATTAATTTTATTTTTAACTTTACTTACTATAATTTATATTTTTTATTAATTACAAAACAATCCTCCCATGTTTATAGTTATTTTTACGTCACAAACCTATTTTTTACCTGCAAAGTTTTTTTTGTTGTTGTGATCCATTCTTTTAACCAAAGTTTTAAATGTTGATATCGAGGTCACAATTTCATAAAATTATTGATTGAAATATCGATATCGATGAATATTTCTATAAGAGTTAGAGAAATAAAAAAATCGTAAAAGATATTAAATTAACAAATAAATATTTTTCCATTTCTAAATAAGTTAAAAATTATTAATATTAAGATTAGGTATATATTAGTGACATTTTGCTGATATCTTCTTATTTTGTCGATTTTTTTTTATAAATGTCGATTTACTCCTTGTGTCAATACCAAATCTATAAATACATGGACATGTTGGTGGAAATATCAACGTGTCGGAATGTTTAATACAATGCTTTTAACAAGTTCAAATATAGAGGAGCATATACAAGAGTGTCACTTTAAAATATTACTCAAAATATTCCTAAAGATTAATTTATAATTTTTAACAAAAGTTGAAGTCTCTTTCTATATTTATGGAAATAATTAATTAAATTGAGATCATGAAAGCCACACTCAACTTTATCTCTTCTTTAGCAAGACGCGAACCAACACGATTTTAATTCAAAACTTTACTTAAAAAGATCTCACTTCAAGTTCAAACCTAAACCAACACAATTTTACAGAGATTAGATTTCGTTCCCACCTATTTTATTCGTTCCCATTTTATATTAAAAAAAAAGTGACAAGATTTCACAGGGAGAAACATTTATTTGTCCTCAGGTTATTCAAATAATAGTATTATGCCCATGGTTCTAAATAACGGTCGACATGTCGACATTTTCATCCACATATCTATATTTTCATGGATTCGACAACGTCACGAGCGGTGGGTGAAAATTAAAATAGTAGATAACAAACAATAATAATAAATTATGAGAAGGAAAAGAAAAATTATGGAAATTGAATTATTACAATTTTATCAATCTTGGTTTTGGTGGTCCAAAAAATAAGAAGGGGAATCAACGGCGGATGATTAAACAATCTTAAAGAAGAAAAAAAAGGAAAAATAAAAATTGCTAATCCTCACGGGAAGGACTCCATGGGGTCATGTCCATAGGATAACTGCCCAATACCCTGAGGAAGGAAGTGAATTCTTGAACCTCCGCCAAGGCGTTCTGAGCCCTAGGCTCCGCCATGGACGCCTCGAAATCGACGTAGAACAGGTACTCGAAATGCTTCGCCGTGCCGGCGTCGGCGCCGTCCACCACTCTGATCGGGTGGCTCCGGTGCGGCCGCGACTCGATCTTCGTCAGGCTGATGTTTCTGAACGCGAACGCCGACAGCACCTTGAACAGAACCGACGTTCCTTTCTCGTGAGCGAACACGATGCTGGTTTTGAACGGCCGATCTGTGCGTGGAATGATCGGCTCTCTCGCCAGCATCACGAATCGCGTTACGTTCCCGGAATCGTCCTGGATTCCGTTCGCCACGATGTCGAGGCCGTATAGATCCGCCGCCCGCGCGCTGGCGATTGCGGCCGTGTCGCGGAGGTTGTTCATCGCCACGAACTCGGCGGCGCCGGCGGTGTCGTCGACGGCCTCGCGTGTGACGTTTAGGCCGAGTTTGGTGAGAGTGTGTTCGCACTGAGCTAGGGCTTGGGGATGGGAAATTACGCGAGTCAGGTACTCTTTTCGCACCCCTGGCAACGCCAATAAACAGTGGTGGACTGGTAATTGGACCTCTCCGACGATGTGAAGCCTATGGCGGAGCAAGAGATCGTAGTTCCTGTGGATCGAACCGCCGAGAGAGTTCTCAACAGGAAGAACCGCTCGATCCGCGATCCAGAGCTCCACCGATTGGAAAGCCACCTCGAATTGGTCGCAGGGGATCGCCTCACAGTTAGGGTACGCTTTTCCGGCCGCCGCCTCAGAATACGCTCCGGGAACGCCTTGGTAGGCGACGCGGAGCTTGGAGCCGTGCATCGGAGCCGGAGCCAGGTCAGTAATCGTGAGCGGCTTGGGTTGCGGCTTCAACCCGTTGCTGTCGGCGAGGTTTCCGATGGGGACAAGGTTCAGATTCTCAACGCTGGTGTTGTGACCGTTGACAGAGGCTATATGATCGGCGCTGGATTGCTCGGTGGGCTGTTCTTGGGAGACGACCTGGCTGGAGAGGATGGCGCAGGAGCTCTGCCAGTCAGCACGGCTGGAGCCAACGCCGTTGGGGAAGCTAACAGGGTCATACCGGTAAGCACATTGAACGGAGAAGCCTCGGGAGTGGGGGAGGCGGGCGGCGGAGGGAGGGCGAGTGGGGAATTTGTGGGAGTTGAGGTAATTGGCCGGAGCAGAAGCAGGGGGCGTGAGGGACTGCATGGTTGGGATTGTGGTGACTGATGTTTCGGGTGGCGGTGGTTGTGGCGACGGCTGCCGGTGGTAGGTGGCGGCGGCGATTGTTTGTCTGTAGAATTGGAGCTTGGAGCTGAAATGGGAAGGAGGGGGTGGGTGGGTATATATGTTGGGAAATTGGAGAATTGAGGGTGAAGTGTTAGGAAGTTTCAGAGAATGGATGGAATTGGCTGCCTTTTTTCTTCTTGTTCTTCTTCTGTGGTAGGCTCGGTCAAATCTTACACCTACCCCCCCCCTCTCTCTCTCTCTCTCTCTCTCTCTCTCTCTCTCTCTCTTCCAAATTTTTCTCTCTTTTTCTCTCCCAATCTCTCTCTGAATTTTGAACACTACATTTTAGTTTTATGACCAAAGGAAAACACAGTTTACCTTTTGGGGAAAAAAAAGTATTCCTATTTTTTAGAATTTTGTTGGTTCTGTTTTGATCTTTGTAGTTTGTATTCAACTTTCTTTTACATGCATGTTTTAGCTCGGTCTTGAATTTTGAACTAAATTTAAGAAACAAAAATAAGTTTTTGAAAATTATTGGTTTTAGTTTCTAAATTTTGATTTAGATATTGAAAATCCTTTTAAATCTTTTTAAAAAGTTGATAAGAAGATAAAGAAATATAAAGGTAAAAGGAGTGGTTGTAAGCTTAATTTAAATTAAGGGTATCAAACTGACTTAAAATATATATATATATATTTTTTTTGAATTAATATTAAACTGTATTATCCCTTTAAGCTCTTTAATTTTGAAGATTCTGAAAATTAATTTCTTCTTAGGTATTTATTATTTATCCAAGGGTTTTATTTATTTAATTGAGTCATTTTAACCTATGTAGGTGGTGGTAGTTAAAAGGTGAGTTTGAAAAGGATAAATAATGTCAGTGTGAAATCACCATGAAGTGTGTGGATGAAAGAAACAAAAATAATACATATAAATTTTGCCATCAGTAATTCTGGTTTGGTCCATTTTGATATATACCTAAATTTTTACCTTGGTCAAGAGAATTTCAACTTTTACTCTCTGTAGTTTTAAAATACTTATTTTTGCTTTCTGTAATTTTAAAAAAGAAGGGACCAATTTAGTTCTTAATTACAAAATTTTAACACAAACAGTTATATTTAAAAAAATTAATGAAGTATTAGGTTAAAATTATTATCGAAATAAAGTATATAAAAATTAAAATAAATTGAAAAAAAGGTCATATTTTAAAAGTATAGGGATTAAATTAATTAAAACTAAAAAGTATGAATATATGTCTTAATCCATTACCATGTTTAGGTTCACTGTCACAACTCATATGTAAATAATCATTCTGATTTAATTCTTTGTTTTGTTTTTTTTACTTTATATCTTTTAATATAAATTTGTGAGAAAACAAATAGATAAGTTGAATTGGAGTGGTGCATTTGGTTTCAAAAGGTTAGTGTGTGTTGACTCACTCAATAAAGGTGTTCTCTTATATATAACCTGCAAGTTGGTTGAAATATAGCTATTTATTTTTAATATTTAAAATAAGTGGGGTTTTTTTAATTAATTTTTATATGATATTTTCCCTTTACTCAAAAGTTTTTTGTAAAAAAATTAAGCTTTATATCCTTTCAAGATATGTATAGCGTATGCTTTGTTTTCTATCGAAGTAATCAGTGGAATGGGGGGATTTTTCTTTTTCTTCCTTACTGACATAATTTAATTTTTTTAAGAAAATCATAAAAATGGATGAATTTCAAAATAATCCTAAATTTAAATTAAATTGCACATACATAATTTTGGATTACTTTCTCCTTTGGAAAATTAAGGTTCAATTCTTATTTTCCTCGCTCTACTTCCGAATTTGGTTTATTTTGATTTATGTTTATTCTTGTCATTCTATTTTTACATTTTATTTATTTATTTTCAAAATAACTATTTTGGTCTTTTTACTTTAAAAAAAGGTGATCAATTTAGTTCCTATTTGTAAAATTTAAAAAAAAAATTTATACACAATGGAAACTCTTTAAAACAAATTTATAACTACATTTTAAGAAATTTAGTAAGTGAAGTCTCATGGTCTAAATAAGTTAGATGAAAATTAAAATGAAAAGACGAAAATAAATGTTTTAAAAGTATAAGGACCAAAATGAACAAAGTTGAAAGTACGGGAACCAAAATAGACGTTTTGAAAGCAAAAGAGCTAAAATAAACGAAAGTTAAATGTAGAAAGATCAAAATAAAATTTAATCTAAAAATTAACTATCCATTATTTTTATTGGAAAATATCTGTAAAATAATTCCTAAAGAGATGTTGTAATTGAATCAATTTAAAACTATCCTACCTTCTACTTTTGTTAATCTTAAATTTTATTTTTAATTATTTTCATTAATCATGGCTGACATAACACTTCACCAAATAAAACTTGGATTAGATAAGATGATCTTCATAACTAATGAATAGAGACGAAACCTATAATCTATCAAACATTTTCAAGTACTTTCACTATCCTTTCAATTATCTCATGCATGTTTTTACAACATCTTTTGCAAATTTTATTTGGTGCTTATAAATTTAACTAAATACTTCAAATTTGTTTCTTGGGAAGAACATATATATAACAAAACTATATTATTTATCTTTCTATCTAAGTCTCTTTTTTAACTCTTTCTTCACTTTTACTTTTCTCTCTATCTTCACTCAACTTTCAAAACAACATAACTTTGTGCATTTGGAAGAGAAAATTAGCTAAATGTAGAATGAAATGAACTTCTGTTTCATGCAACCTTCTTTTTGATGTATAGTTCAATAAGTTTCATAAAAAAGAGAGTGAGAAGATTAAACGTTTTTAGTGAAATATTTGAATATTGGACTAAATTTTATGAATTGTGTTATGGGATAAAATTTAGGGACACGCAAACTACTCTCTATAGGACACGTGGGCTCTGATTGAGTAGGAAAAGTCTTAGTCACACTAAACAGTGCTCAAGCTTGACTCTTGCCACGTGAGTTTGTTGAGCGTCTCAGGAGTAATAATTAAATAATATTTGTGCTCTGGTTCAAGAAGCCATGCTTTGAAACCTCGCCCAAACCTCACCCTCATCAAGGGTCGAGCCAAGGGGTTATGGAGTAAGTCATTTCAAGTGCTCGCCCACTGCCAAAAGACTCACGCCTAGATTCTCGCCGTCGTGCTTAGTGAACACTAAGTGACCAATTCTTCATTTCAATGATATAAACAGAAACATACTCCATATACACAAGTATGCGAATTTGATTGTTGTTTTGAGAACACCTCAAATTCTATTGACTTGAGCGTCGAATATGGAGAGGGAAAAATTGTGTTATCATTAAAAATTCGGATTTTAGTTGTCAAAATAAATAAAAAAAAAAACAGGTAAGAAAACTCAAAAGAATTAATGAATGCTTATATTGTTTGAAGTTTGTGGTGTTAAAAATGGCTTTTTGCTTAGGCTTTTTTTTTTTTTTTTTTTTTTGAGGAATTTTTGCTTAGGGTTTTATTACATAAATTCATGAGTTGTTATAAAACATGTGTATTACATTAGAATATTTGAAATGAGGAGAAAAATGCCAAGTTTTTTGGTCTATGGATTGGTGATGTTAATTTGAAATTGATAGGTATAGTGATTGTTTTGTAATTGTCAAAATACATGCACAATTTTGTAAAGTGTAAGGGTAATCTTGTAATTTCAATGGTGCTTTATTTAAGTTCCTAGATTTTAATTTTATTTATCCAAAAATAAATTAAAGTATATTCCTTGTGGATCTCGCTTTAGTCTCTAGAATTTTGATTCTATTTCATTTTTTATTCTTAAACTTTCAAACAATCTATTTTAGTCTTTAATTTTTCTTTTTTCTTTAATTTTTTTTTCTTTTCTTTTTTCTTTAATTTTTTTTTCTTTTGAGAAATTTATATTTATTGTTTCAACTTTACTTAAAAAAATCATCAAGTTTTATGAGAAGGTTTAATTCCTACATAATTTTGGATTACTTTCTCCTTTGAAAAATTAAAGTTTAATTCCTACTACTACTATTATTATTATTATGATTATAATGATTATTATTATAATAAGATGAATAAGCAATTATGATGAGTGGAAAAGTCAATATTCACAATACAATTTGATAATTATTAAACGTTGTTGGACCTTACATCGATCATTTTCAAATGATACTAACGTAGCACACAATAAATAACAGTAGAATATCGTACGATAGTATAAGAAATTTTCTCTTTCAAAGTGATTTCGCTATCTTTCGATTCTCCCAAAGTCTCTCGAGTCTCACGCATGTTTTTCACAAAAATTTTTCAAAATACACATAAATTCTTTTTAGACAATTAAGAGCATTTTCAACTAAATAACAAAACCATATTATTTATCTTTCTATCTAAGTCTCTCTTTTTCAACTCTTTCTTCACTTTAACTTTTATCTCTATCTTCACTTAACTTTCAAAACACACATAAATTTGTGCGTTTGGAAAAGAAATGTTAAATGTAGAATGAATGAAATAATTAAGTTCCGTAAAAAAGAGTTGTTACCTTTCCTTTCTAGGGATGAGTGAAAAGATTCAACTAACTCAATGAAATTAACTTTTGAATATTCGACTACATTTTATAAGTCGATCAATCGTTGCCAGCAAGTCAAATATAAAAAAAAATCATTATATCATAATTTGAAACACATATAGTGTAAAATAAATACTTTTGAAAATGTATAAATAGTACAACATTGAATATACGCCAGTAGAATCTGATTATAAGCTAGTAAAATATCTTTAAAAAAGAAAAAAGAAAACTTTAGAAAAATATGTAGGGAGATATAGCTAGATTATGGTCACTTATATGACTATAAATATTTTGAAAATGTTTAAATAGTAGCATGGACTAAACCTAGATTGTGGTCGCTTGTATGACTATAACTTCCTTTTTCTTTAAGAGGGGTCGTCCTGAAAAGATAAGCACTAAATATATGATATATGTGTGTTTATTTTAAAACATTTTGAAAGAAAAAATATCAAACCATAATGTAACCTTGGGAGAGAATTTGAAAGAAATTTATGAGTAATTTAGGAAAGTCATTTGACTAACTTTCAATCATTTCATTGAGCAAGGAAATCTCAATACCAATAAGTTAAGAAAGAAATGTTTGAAATATAAGTTCATAGAAAGTGTAACAAAGTTTCCTTTGAGATTCCAAAACTTTCCCATCCAAAGAAAAAAGATGATGAGTCAAAAGAAATTATAAAGAAGACAAAATGCATTCCAAGGCAAAACTTTTACCTTATAACTTCTTTTATTCCTATAATCTTTTAATCGTAAAAAATTGGGACTAATACGAGCGTAGTTCAGCAATAATTAACACTTGTCTGAGATTATGAGTTCGAATCTTCCAACTCTTACATGTTCTACTAAAAAAAATAATAATGATTCTAAAAATTTGGTAGACAAAAACCCTGTAAATTCTATATTTTATATATACTTTTTGAACCACGCTAAAAAAGGAAGAATTTTCCTCTCGTACCTTCTTCATTTTGCCCTTGTTTTCATATATAATATTTTTTAAAATGGAGCTTAGGAAAGAATTGGGAAGAAATTAGTTTAAACTTTCCTTTGATTATTTCATGATTAATGCATAAACTTTCAAACATAGATTCTATTTTAGTTCTTGGCTTCTTAGAAAATCAATTGGAATATGATTATTAATGTTTTGTAAATTATTTAACATTTTTATTCATTTAGTTGGGGTGGGAGTAAATTCATATTTTTGTTAAACCATTAACTTTTAGAACTTAATTAATTTTTGTATGCATAGGTTTATAAGCTAAAACATAAAATTTCAAAATTAAAAGATTTGAAAAGAAATTTAGATAAGTTTAACATCTTTAGTGTATGTATATATATATATATATGAACTATATAACTATAATATTGTGGTTGACGTACTCAGAGGTTTTGGAGTACGTCAACAGCAAAATAGAACATTAAACTAGGAAAGTTCGAAGATGAAAATATGAATTTAAAGTAAAGAAATTTCTTAATAATTTGGAAAAAGTTTATTTGAGTAACTTCAATAAACTTTAATAGCAAAGAGGATAAAGAAGAAAATGAAATGTTTTTATGATTCAAAATTAAGTTGTCAAACTAAAAAGAAAGAATCTTCCACCATTCACACTAAACATGTGTAACAAAACTCAAAAGAATAATGTGGTGTTCAAAATGGCTTTTTGGTTAGGGTTTCTACATAAATTCATGTGTATTACATTAGGGTATTTGAAATGAGGAGAAAAATGTCAAGTTTTGTTGGTCTATGGATTGGTGATTTTAATTTGAAATTGATTGGGAAAGTGATTGTTTTGTAATCGTCAAAAATACAAACACACTTTTGTTATGTGTAAGGGTAATCTTGTAATTTCAACCGGGCGCTTTATTTAATTCTACGGATTTTAATTTTACTTATCCAAAAAACTAAAGTATATTAATCAGTTTTGGTCCCTGAACTTTGGTGCCGATTTCATTCAATATTTTCGTCTCTCTTTTTTTTTTTTTTTGAGAAATTTATATTTTATTGTGTCAACAAACTTGGCAAAATGGGTCAATTTTTATTTAAACTTTCAATTTCATCGTACTGAATTTTAGACTCCCGATAAGATTTATATTTCTATTTAGACTTTCATTTGTAACCACTGAAAATTTGGTTGGGAGATTAATTCGTGCATTGATTTTTCAGAGCTTGCTTTTCGAAAGCAATGTTTGGTAAGATTTTTACCTTTTTTTTTCGTGTGATAGTAGTGGGTGAATATGACAGCAGAAAATAAAAAATATATGCTTATCCACATATGAAGTTTCATTTAATTTTTTTTTAATTAACGTTATTAAGTTCAAGGATAAAAATTTGAATTTTTCTTTTTTTTTTTCTAAAACCATTTTTGAAAGAAAATATATTTTTCTACAATATTAGAGAGTTTGATGTTACCTTTGAAGCTTCCCTTGAATTAAAAAAAAAAAAAAAACCACAAAATTTGGTTGGTGGAATCTGAACACTCCAAAAGAAAAAGCAAAAAGAGAAGTAGAAAAATAATTTTTCATCCAACAACCATTAGATGGGCTGTCTAATTTTTTATCCCTTTTTTGATCTTTAAATACGTTAAATTCTTTTTAGTATTCGAATTCAGATGATTTAATATGAAATATTTGTCTTAAATTCCGCTCAAATTGGTTTAAATATCTTCCAAGGCTAAAAATAATATTAGTGATAATTCAAAAAGTTAACATTTTTGTCTTCATATTTTTGCGTAGTAATTTAGTCTACTCCCATAAACATATATGAAAACAAATTTATGCATGAAAAATGAACAAAGAGATAAAACATTCAAAGATTGATTGGAATGACTCAAGTACAATAGGATTAGGACCTCAATTTTGCATTTTTGTAAATATAAGGATAAAATTGTTATATTTTTGTACGGAAAAATTGCACAAACCACTCTAAACCGATACAACTACACTCATGAACCTGTTTTTTTTTTGTGTAAAAATTAAACCTCCAAAATTATGCAAGTGAAAAAAATTGCACTCATGAACTCTCCGTGTTAAAACTAAACACAAACTTCCATGTATGAAAAAGTCAGGTCCTCTAAGGGAAACGATAATAGATTTTCTTTTCAATAAGTACCTAAATTTTATTCATAACTTTACAAAAGAAATAAGATTTTGGGAATAGGAAACTCGAGCATTGAATTTTTAAAATACAGTGACTAAATTATTGCATTTTTTTAACGCTAAGGACCCAATATCAAATAATAAAAAATGAAAAGTTGCATAGTCAAAAGTCAAAAGAGTGAAAACATATTTTAATGAAACAAATAACACGTGCATTATGAGAAGGGTCTTTGTTGGCTATGGAGTTGGTTTGGTCCTTTTAAGCGACTCACCCTTGACCGTTTCTCCTATTGCAACGTCACACAATCATCCAATCAAATTTTGGTCTACCATTTCCTACCAAGGGTATACATGTCATTTTCTACCAGGGTAGTAGACGTCTTTTTCTTCTATTACACGAATCGACTAAACCAACCACCAAAACATATCCAACCCAAAACCAAACGAAACGAATCGACGAGTATAGTTCAAACCGTCCAAACATCGTCGACTCAGTACCAATGAAAAAATATGATTTCATGTCAAAGTTTTTTCTTTTTTCTTTGGAGACAGGAATTCAAACTCATGACCACTTGATCAGATACAACTGTCAATTATCACTGAGCTAAATTCATGTCAATTACCACTGAATTCATGTTCGAGTTTTAGGTCAAAGTTTATGGAATTGGGAAAATCTCCCCCTTGTCAATTCGAGAGGGCTCAAAATGAGTAAGAATCAAAAAACATTGACAAGATCCGAACAGTTTGAAACAATAACTGATGAGATAATCTAAGATTGAAGTCCTGGTCAACCATAATATTTAGTTTGACAAATAATAGGGAACTGAAACTGGAAATCCCTAAAGAAAGAAAGAAAGAAAGAAAGCTAATTAAATAAATGGGAAGAAGAGAAAATATACATGACCTGACCTGGATGGACTCCCAAAACTTGCACAAAATGGCATGAAAATCCAGTCTAGTCTGTGGACAATTTTTCAGTGACTCAGAACTAGTACATACATCATTTTATAATCTAAATTACAACACAGCCAGATCACTCTGGATCCTCAAAAATGTACACAGGTATCTCCTATTAAACAGGCCTATTCCGCTAATGTGTTTCGTGTAACAAAATACACCCCGTGAACCCCGAACACAACTATAGACTATGTGAAGAGGCCAGTAGGGGACTTACATTCGGAATCAGATTGCAGAACCACACCACCACCATTGTGTTGCTATGCGCATGGCAACCGATATGTAACAATAATTTGCTGATACAAATTTCGAATATCTGATCTTTTAGAATCCAACCCATTTCACCCATCTGAAAAGTCGACCGACTCTGAATGGCAGCTCGTAGTCTTTGGTAACAGCAGGCTCCCTCCTTGCAGTCTCGGGATCAGACCACACATATACACCACGTTCCTGTCGACTGCCGGGCACTGTGTTATCGAGGATTATGGCAACCAAGAATGCGATCACCATGTGTAATGAGAATATGTGTTGAGAACATAATTCAGCTGCAAAACAAGAATGGAGAATCAGACACCACCTAAATGAAACTGAGATGTTCGCTAAGGATGGAGCATAACTCACACAACCGAATCAGACACAACCTGTGTTATCGCTAAGGATGGGCTTTTGTTTTTTGTATGTCCTTTCTATATGCTTCTTTTTTCATTCTTCTGAATAAAAAGTTTGATTTCTTATCAATAAAAAAAAGACCACACAACCGAAACATGAAGTGTTACGTTGAAAGGGGAAATGAACAAGGATGAACAAGAAAAGAATTGCATTTGTTTGTTAAGATCTCATATTCCATTTCCATTATAAAAATATAAGTTCAAATATATTTTGGACTCTGTACTTTTTAAATGTCTATTTTGGTCTCTGTACTTTTAGATTTGGTCCATTTAGTCGTGTAAAATGTCTAGTTTGGTCCCCATACTTTTTAAAAATGACCATCTTGCTCCCTTTATCTTTTTTTTATGACTTTTCCAATCACAATTAGACACTATGATAAATCATACAAACACTATGATCACTAAATTTCTTGAGATGTAGTTATAACTTTATATAAAAGGATTTTTGTTGTATATAAAACTTGTGTTAAAATCTTGTAAATTTCTTGAGATGTAGTTATAACTTTATATAAAAGGATTTTTGTTGTATATAAAACTTGTGTTAAAATCTTGTAAAGCAAGACCAAAATGGTCATCTTTAAAACTACAAGGACCAAATAGCATTTCAAAGGTACAAGGACCAAGTTGAAGGTACGGGGACCAAAATGATGCAAAGCTAAAAAATACAGAAAACCAAACTAATATTTAAACCTAAATATTTAGTCAATGAAAGCAAAGTGAAAACTTACATGTGAAAGGTGCTAAAGAAATGATCTAGATGATTAATTTCCATCACCTATTAAATTACTGGAGCTTTGTGATGAGAAAGAAAAGAAATAGTATTACCCCAATATTGGCACCAAAAGTTATAGTCTCAACTATTTGCAAAAGCATAAAGAGATGGAGGTATTGAGAGAGAGTGAGAGAGAAATACCCCTCCAGATTTACTGTTGAAAGGTCCATGGGAAGCCACAATATATGGCTGAAAATAACTTGGAACAGACAAGTTGGAGCCTGGGGAGATACCGTACTGTTGAAAGTAGGCTGGTATCGAGAGTGAAAAATAAAGAGATCCAACAAATTATGATATTCCTAGAGCTTCTGCTTCACTATATCGAAGATTGACAAGCCTAGTGCTGTTAGCATTGCCCACATGAAGCAAAGAAGAGCAGCAAACCATGACGTCAGGAATGGAAGCAATAAGGCCCCCAACTTTACCTGCGAGATCGATTTATTATTATAAAGATCAAACTGAAAATGGAACAAAACCAGAGGTCAAGCATATCATAGTAACCAGTATTTAAAGTCATTATTCAAAGTTTCGAGAGTACACAATCATGGCCTACAAATGTCCCCTATTCTACCTCGATAAATGAGAAAAAGTGACGAGTTTTGGAGGATCATGACACCATGAAACTCAGGATCAAATTTAAAACAGTGAGATC